>NW_010433202.1:84385-100714 GCF_000710305.1 Buceros rhinoceros silvestris
TCAGCAGGATACGTGACCAGGCACAGGCCCAGGCACACGCTTAGCAGTACTGTAGCTCAGCCAGCAACCAGGGCAAGAGTGTGAGTTCAAATGTAGCTTCTCAGCAAAGGGGCAGGGAGGACATTGCTTCCCACAGCAATCTGAACTGAAGTTATGCAGCTATGCCATACCAGGATTCAAACTTCAGCGCAGGTGGTTGAACCACATGAGGGGAAAGTGTACTTCAGACCCTGAGAAATTCACAAATAATTGCATATATTTGTTGGGTTTTGCGATTTTTTTTCTCTGAGCTGGTCATATGGAAAATAGGTATTGATTTTATCTAATAGATAGCTGGGAGAAGTAATTAATTTTGACAATTTAATTTCTTCCTTGTGTTTTTAACTTGTTAAATGTTTGAAACATAGCACTTAGAAAGACAACCTATTATCCTCACATAACACCAGTGTATTTGTAATTTTTGACTTGTAGGTTCTATTTAAGATCAACTATAGCTTTATTTCTTTGTTTCTTTTTCTTTCATGAGGTTTACTTCTTTAAATAAATTTAATTTAATTTAAGAAATCCCTTTCCACTTTCCATGTCCTTATCTACAATTGTCTTTATTGAACAACCTGAAGCCATTGCAATCAATAGTTCTAGGAGATGGCATAATATAAAACACATACATTAACTATACTTTCAAGATTTGTAGGCAGAGTTTGTGGGTTTTTCTAACTGTGTATCCAGAAGGCTATTTAGTTCATTATTACTCAAGTCCATAGGAAAATATCAGAAATATCTTCCTATATGCTGAAGATCCTATCTGCCTACTTTTCTTTGAGAGTGGTAGTACATACAACATTTTGCATAATAGCTAATGATTAAAATAGTCTTGTAGGTGAAAGGAGATTAAATTTCATCTTCTTCGTTTCTGACAAGTGATATAATGACCAGGGCTTCAGATCAGGTCACAAATAAGAGTACCTGAACCAATTCTCAAAGCTCAACCTGCATTCAACCCATATGCCAACAACGGATGCAGTAGTCATGGTACCAGGACAGAAAGTAAGAAAGATCTCTTTTTAGTCTAATGATATGTGCAGTAAGTTTGCATGAGCTATAGATTTGGTCCCAAATACAGTTCCTAGAATGTGTACCCATTTAACATCAGACGTTAAACAAATTAATTCATTTCTGCTTTTAGCTTCTGCTATTTCAAAGTCAGTAATGCTTGCTCTCCTGGTTACACAGTAGCCTAGTTTCAAGAAAATCTAGAGGAAGTATTTCACACAAGGACTAGGGATGTCTTGTGAGATAGGGATTCCGTATTTCTGAGTTGTGTAGATGGAAACCACAGTTTCAGTATGAATGCTGTAAACACAAAGATGGGTTTCATGACAACAAATACAATTTCTACTAAGTCTAATATTTTCATCCTCAGAGCCACACGAGCAGTGTGGACCTAAGCCGGAATAGCAATGGATGTAAAGGAATCTCGCCTTAGAAATATGGGTATGGGCAAATATCCTAATGAGGTTAGATTATGGTATGCCTTACTAAAAAATAGATTGGTGTAATTAATTTTTAGATGTTTGTGTGTTGCTTTAGGGAGAATTCTGGATTTTTCTGAGTCAATCCCTGTAAATGAATCAAATAAAACCATAAAAAAAATTAAGCATATTTAAATAGTTTATTGCTTATACATTATGACCCACAGAGGAAGGATATATATGATTTGTTTAAAGAATAAAATTAATTGAATAGGTACCATCTGACACATGGTACTCAAAAATAAACTCATTGCAGATATCTTCCGCTTAGTAAAATTTCTCTCTATTGTACTATGAAAGTCTAATGTTCCTAATTTAATTAATTTTACCAGAGAAGGATTCCCAAGTCTTTAACAAACTTTCAGTCGTAGCAATTTTTGAAGCACTTAACATTTACGATTAGCAGTGTTAGGCATATGTAACAATGTGTTTTCAAATTGCCACCTTTCTGCTTTATTTGAGGGTTGAATCTCTGGGTAAAGTGCAAAATTTGGGTCATTTTATTTTTTTACATTTATTTATATTCTTGCCATCTTTTAGAAAACATATATTGAATTTATTCAGTCCATCCAAAGTACAGAATCCATGAATAGAAACATTTGAAATGCCAAATGACCTTTTCTTTTTAATAACAAAAGCTGACATTTTGTGAAAGAATATTTTTATGCATTTGTCTTTACAATGTGTATTTACTGTAAGTGTATGACATAAAACATAACTTTGTTCTAATTTCTGAAAATGCCATTTACATTATTTTTTCAGCACTTTAAAGCATTTACATCATGTGTAAAACTAATGTTAACATTGTAACATTAAATGCTGAAACTATTAAATGAAAACATCACTTCTATTGGAATCAGGTATGTAAATTCTTTTTAAAAACAATCTATAGGTATGGTTAATGCACTGAAAGTGAAGTATATATTTCACAAATCCTCTCTGAAGTAATGTAAACAAGTCATTCATGGAAATTATTTGTTGAATTTGAGGGCATAAGAGTGAACAAAAACTGTTTAACGGACCTTTGACTATTCATAAACCCTTCTGTATTCCTCAGGTTTATTAAAAAGTAAAATTTATTGGAATCTAGCGTGTGAATGCAATAGTAATAATAAAAGCTGCATCTCACACAGTGGTGAAGAAATAAATGCCAGTCTTGGTAACTTCACAACCGAAATTCAGCAATAGCTAAAAACCTGGAAAGTAGATAATCTGACAGCCTAAATGCAAAAAAAGCATGTTTTAAAAGATGATTTCCATGGAAGGGACTTACACATTCAAATCAAAACCAGCAAAGAGTTAAATCAGAGAAGAGATACCAGCAATGTTAGTTATTTCCAATATTGCATGCTTCAAATCACAGAAAATTATTTATCTGTGTACTGGAAAACTGATTTACACCCTTTGTACACCTCCCTGGAAGTTTCATTGCATTTGTACTGACAAGAATCAGCTAAACATAATTTGTGCTGTATACCATAAGCAACATCTGATCTATCTTGGACTACAACTACTTTTAGGTCTTTATTTTTTTATTTATCAAAGGTGAGTGAAAGTGGCAGTAAAAAAATTGGCTTGGATTTTAAATGCCAAGAATTCTTTTTAGTGTGGCGCATACTAGAACACAAAAGGATCTAAGTGTAGTACTCCAGTATGAAATCACCATTGGCTTCCATGCTGCTGTACCTTGATGTCAGTCAGGCTTTCCCTATAGGGACGTCAGAGACCTATTGAAAATATATAGCAAGAAGAAATGTGGAAGTATGTCAGTGACTTGCAACAAGGACCATTATGACACTGACTGTATTTCTGACAGAAGTGAAAACACTCTGACGAAATGTCATGGCCATGCAAAGCCAATACTAATAAGCAGGAGTACTTTAAACATAGTCTGTTGAATAGACACCATTGAAAGGGCAACATGCAAGTCCAAAGTGCTAAGGAAAATGTCCTGGGTTTTCTGTTTCATTCCTGTATTTATTGCAAAGAAAATAGATGGTTATAAGGAAGAATGTAAGAACCTAAGAATGACCATATGGGTTTAGCACAATGGTCTACTTGTTTTGAGAACCATGTACTTTTGTTTCCCTAGAGCATGACTGCTGCTAGCTTCGTTTGATCTTCCCGAGTTCTTGTACCAGAAATGACAAGCAATAATTGATCCCTATCTACTTCACCCCAGTCACTGTGATTTTGTCAACCATCATCCCTCAAATTTTCCCTTTTCTAAGATGAAAATCCTTACCACTCAGAAATGTCACCTTTCATGACTTCAAAATGATCTCTGTTTTGGTGGTTAAATTACTGAATTTTTAAATTTTTATAACTTAAAACCTCTGTCCTAAAACATTAGGCAAAGTTACCCAGGCTAATAAGTAGTCTTTACTTTTTGTAATCCCCTATGTAATTTGTCATGATATTTTCTTTTGATTTTTCTTGCTGTCCAGGTTCTCTATAAATTGATGGAGTAGGAGAACTGACGGTGTAAGCAGGAATTGCTTTTAAAAACTACTTATATTTGCTTAGTTGCTGTTTGCATGATAAATGGTACTGTGTATCTCATTATTGCTGGGGACTACTGACTACTCTGCGTGGCAAACAAACCAACAACCCATATTTGAGCCTCTAGGTTAATGGCAAGAGATGCAGAGCAGAAAGGTCTCGGTTAACAGAGTACACTATTTGTAGTGTTATAACCTACGCTAGAGATACTCTGGTACTGACCTAGGAGCTGGATACACTTCTCACATCACCCTACTTGAACAACTTTCCTGAGACCTTGTACGCTGAGCTCTATCAGTAAGGTGTCTATCTTTAGCACTGTTTTATTCAGCTTGCCACTTCCATTTTAAGATGTGAAACCTCAATTCCCTTCCTGTAATTCAGCTGTATGGTTAAGAATGGTGTACCGTATTGGGAGGAATTTCAGTTTCCTGTAGTTTCTTGTTTGAAAATATAAATTAGGATTGTCTGTATAGATTTTGAAGGGTTTTTTTTTTCTTTTTTACGTTACAGTGTTCTTCTAAATAATAGGAATAGGTAAAAGGCATATGAAAGCAGGAAAGTTGCCTTTTATTGTTAATTAGTTAGTTCACTGATGTACAAAATTCCGCATTTCCCTCTGTGCAACACTTCAATGCTGTGCTTTTGTAATGGGCATTTTAGGTATGCCTGTTGGACATTGACACAGTATCACTGCTATTAAAACAGTGTGGAAAACTGATTTTTTTTTAAAAAACAACTGTAATGTGAATAAAACGTATATTTGATAAATATAAGCCAAACAATCAGAAGATTTTTATGAGAATGTATATTTTATGAGTAAGTGCTGTTTTCTACTAGCATGATTTCCCTTGGATTCCGTATTTCCAAGGAGAATTGTAACATTTTCTTGTGCAGAATTCTGTTTTGGCACAGCAGTAGATGTTAGCTACTGTCTATTACCCTGCCTCTGCCAACAACCACAAATGGAATGTGTGCATCTGCTTTGAGCCATGCACCAAATTGGAAACAGTTGTCGTGCTTATATTGTGCCTGCACAATTGACTGATGACAACTACTCTTCAGAGTATATGGCAGTTTTTAATGCCTAATTATTTTTACTGCAGAGCTAGGAACTCTTAAAATCCTATGAGCAAACCTTGGATGACTTCAAGTTAGGAATAATAGGGTAGTGAGAGGAATTGATAATATGATAGAAATTTGTCTGAAGGCAGAAAACAACTTTTCAGAAGTAGATTCATCCTTTCACCTTGGATATTCTTAATGTTTGAGAAGGTCTGTAGTTGCTGATTTTTATTTTCATTTACTTTGTAATTACTATAAATGCAGCAATCACTACTACACTTTCTCATGACATTTTCAAATTACCTTCTGGTACCTCTTCCTCCTTTAGTGTAAGTAATAAGGGTTTCTATGCCTTATATATGGCTTTGTGGTACTATGCTCAGTAATTTTCTACCAAAAAAAAAAAAAAAGCATTATACTTAGTATGGCACATTTTTCTCACATAAATTCTATTAGTTTGACCAAAGCAGCAAGAAAAAGAGCAATTACTTTTTCTTGGAAATTGAAATTAATTTGAGACATGCTTACTTTTCTTTAAAATATATATTAACAGTTCATATATCTGTAACATGTATTTGAAATGAGAGATAATAAGATTAAACAAGATTTTGAGTCAAATGAATATTAATGCTTTTGGTCAGAAATCGTTATCTACAATCAAAATATGATCTTTAAAACAAATTATTATTAATTTATTTCAACATTAAACTACTAAATTAACAAGAAAAGTATCTGATTGTCATGTTTGAATTTGGTTGGTACTTAATTTGGCTTGGTTTTCAACATAATTAAAATTTCTGTAGAGAAAACTCTGTATATTTGTGTATAGTATACACATATGTGTATATATAAAATTCTGAAATACTTCAAGAAGTGCAGAGTTGTGCTGGTTACTGTGATTGCTCTTTTAAGTCTAAATAAAGTCATTCTACGGTATCAGTCATTTTAACGTTGTCATCCATAAGCAGGAATTCTTACTGCTTCTTGGAAATGAGATCATACCCAAAGTGAGAATTTGATCTGATGAGATAGAAGCTTTTCCATTTAAAAAAGATGGTAAGTTTACAGTTTTTGAATGATGCTGCTTTAGAAACAGCAGTGTGTTGCTATGCTTTATTGCCTGTACTTTTTCACAGAAAGGCACCTGTGACTGCATCCTTACATATCAGAAATATTCGATAAATTGGAAATATTTGGTCTTTGGAAAAAGAACATAATATATGAAGTTCCACATATGTTCTAACAAATTTTGCATGTATATGCTTAAAAATACTCAATTGAAAGTGTTGGACTTAAAATCTCATCAGTGTGAACAGTTATCATGACTACCTGAGAACAGTAAATAACCATGTGCAAATAACCCGTGTGTTGACATAGCTAATTGTCTTAAGTTGTGGGCTTGCTTTCAGGTTCACTGTAGTTCACAACAAAATACACAGATTCCAGTAAGGATACTACTAAAGAAATTTAGAGGCAATACAACTCAATATCATTGAGAAAGGCATATAGCTTCTCCAAAGACATAAAAGTAAAAGCAGTACGTATTTCACCAGAAACACTGTTTGGAATTTGTTGCACAAGAGTTATTAAGATCCTTTCCTTAGATATCTGCTTTGTAGATTTTCTTAATTTCTTTTGTTCAAGAAACAGAAATTCTGCTTACAGAACTTCATTTTGTTTAATTTTGTAGGGTTTTGTTTTTCAGGAGAATTTCTGCTGTAAGGTAATATTTTCTTTAACTACTTTTATATTGTTTTCCTAATGCAAGGGATTGTCAGTAATCATTGGCTAATGGTGCTGTGTACAGCACAAATGGTGGCTTTGCAGACAGAGAGTGGGCAAGGGTAGCATCTTTCAGTCAGCAAGTGACAGTATCAGAGCAGGTGCAATACTTGAGGTCAGTGCAGTAGAAGGTGCCTAGACTCTGCTCAGCTGAGCTCCTTGGTCCTTAGCAGATGAGTGGAATCCCTGAGAAACCTGAAAAAATATCTTCCTGAAAAAAAAATCCATGCAGACAGACCAGAGACAATTTCACCAATGAAAGCAACCACTTATTTGTATGAACCCCGAATATTGTGTTGTGTAGGAATTTAGCAATGATAAAGGCATGTAGGCTAAGTTTGTTGAGAAAAGAATCTCTCACTGAGAAATTGGCTCTAAATTATTGCTAGTGGAATTCCTCTCTAGAACTCATTGTATCATAAAAATTGTAATAAAAAGGAAGTACTGTCAGAAACACAGTGCATACATAAACCATCCTTAAGAGTGGGCATGCGAAATACTGACACAAAAATTATACATTTACAAGCTATGTGAAGCCATCTCAGCCAACAAGGTAATGATCGAGGATAGGGCTTTACTTCCTGTTCTCTACCACCAGAGAGAATGCTGCATAAAAGGTGCAAGACACACATGAGTATTTGGTGAATTTTAAACTTGGAAACTCGGAAAATAAGATACAGAAATGTGGAAGTGCCACGGGGAAGTTCTATCTACTTTACTGTTGTCAGGAGAGCTGTGGGCACAGCTGGCACTAGGAGTATGATGGTAGCAGAGAGAGGGAGGCTTCTTGCTGGGGGAAAAATGAGACTGAAAGGAGAAGGGATCGAGGAAACCTTTTATGACTCTGGTAACTGATGTACACAGAAGTGCAAGTTTACATCTTTGGCGTTTGGAGAAGTGTTGATATGTTGTGCTTTTGTACCTGCCCATTTTGCCTAATGTCTATTAAGTTACAATAATTCATATGCTGAGCTCAATTTTAAATCAGCTGCTTCAAGGTAGGGTGCATTGGTCATTACAGGAACCAAAGGATGATAAGAAAAGTGTTTAATCCCCGCCACTAAAACCTTTATTGTCTTGCAGAGTTCTGCTGCAATGGAATACATCCGTTTGGCAGGCCTTCATTCTTGTTGCTTTGTTTGTGTAGCACAGAATAATGGTAGCAGCATTTTATTAAGAGGCAGACATGCTAAAAACTAGTAAAAGCTTTCTGTTCTTTATAGCTGCTTTATAGATCTGACTCTCCTTTGGCAGGTAGTCTTTTTTTTCTGTCGTGACCTGATTGTTTATAATCGTATGGAACCCTTTCAAGTAAGCTATTTATTGCTATTGCTACTAGTTTCATGTCAGGATTGGTAAGTACCAGTGTATATGTGGGTTGTATGTTTTGTTTGTGCACATTTATTTATAGTAATGGATTCACTTTAAAGGCTCTAGTCACATGGTGTTCCATAAGAGTGTATTTCAGAGACAGGTGTGAACTAATTTATTTGTGGAAAACGTTTGGTCCTTGTTTTTTAATCTTTACACATTGGTCTTCTGAAACACTAGCTACTCCAGGGTTACACAGCACTTACATGCAGACATTGTTTTTAGTGTGAGCTGTTAGGAAACAATGATTTGCTGTACAGTAACACAGGAAGACATTTTGTAAGACTCTATTTCTAATGTCTTCTGTTAGAAGATTAGCAGTGTCTTTACTTTGCTATCTGTATCCTCCTTCTTCAGGAGACTCCTGATGGTGTATGAGGGCACAGACATGCACATGAAGGGATAGTTGTTGATGTCTTCTCCTTCAGTTTGTATGTGAGGAGATGTGAAGCTATTCATACCTCTTGCAACACGCTGGTACTTCCAGTAACAAAGGCAATCTGACCAAGAATGGGGGTTTGCTATTTACACTGAAAAGCTGAGGATACCTGGCAGGCTACATTTATTATTCTTTACCTCAAGCATTTCTGTGACTGAAAAGGTTCAAATAGTGGCCTTTTCTTCAGGAAAAGACTTTCTGTGGCATGCTAGTGGTTTTTCCATGTAAATTATTAAACTAATATTATAAGCAAACAGACAAAACAGTATTAGTAGAGAAATTTTTTATATTTTGGGTTATTTTTTTAATAGCTGAGCTAATTCAGTTTATGTTTTGTACAAAGATACATCAGCAGTAGAGCATATGATGCTCAGTTAAAACTCATGAAAGGAAACAGGGAACTCCGAAATCCATTATGCTTGTCCACCCCCAAAACTAGACAGCTAAGTTATAACATCTATAAAATTGGAGGAATTTGGCATATTAACTTGCTCGGCCAACTTGTCACCCTTAAGCCTCCTGTTCTGTAGTATAATGAAAAATTAAATCACCACATTATAAAATAAAACTTTCTTTTTTGTTTTCTTTTTTTCCAATAACCACGGGAAGGAAATGGCAATGCCTGAGACTTTTTTATATATGCATATATATTTTTCAGCTTCTCTACATCAGCCTGATTCTATGATCACTTTGTTTTATGTTGGAGAAAAATTCCAGAGGCTTAGATCCTCAGTTCCTTTCATATTGTTTTAGAAATAAAAGAAAATGGATATATTACTAGCAGAGTATTTGCTTTTCATATAGAAACATTGAGTGATGAAATTTGTGTTGATTATTTGCTATTTTTTTGCAGTCTGTGGTGGGAGACGGTGAGTCTGGACTTCCTTAAGCAATTCAATCCCAGCAGATTGCTTAGCATTTGTTGCTAGAAGAAAGCTAAAGGAACCCGTAGAGCGATCACTGTAAATCCAGGAATGTGCTAACTTTCAGTAATTTGGCTTGAAATAAAAAGTGGAGTCGTGATGGAAGCCTATCTATCTTCACAGAAAATACTACACATTACATTGCTCTGCAAATTTCCTCCCAAAACAAAGAAAACATTCCACGGTTTGGCTTTGCCTCACATGTCTTAAGTGAATTTGCAAGCTTTTACAAATGAACCTCCACAGAATTTATTCACCATAGTTTAGACTGGAATTTCTCCTGCTTCCTCTGATTGCATCTCAGTGTTCCTTTTTTTCTCCCCAGTTGCTATCAACATATAGTTAAAATTATCACCACAAGGTGGAGTTCTGATCTTTCCAGCATGAACAATCTCTTCGTTATATCAACAGGGAGCAAGCAGAATTTCTTCCTAACTATTATACTTCAATTACAACTGAAATTGGCAGGAGTGTTCATAGGTATAAACGTTCAACAGAAGGCACAAAAACTTTGAAACTATTTCTATGGTCAAGACAGTCTTAACGTTGAATTAGTGCTGGTTTTAAACCTGGACTTTTCAACCTCTTCTTGTCATGCATGTGCATAGTTGACACAAAGGAAAAAAGAAAAAAGGTTGTGAATTTACAGTCTAAGAATATTTTTTCCATTTTCTTTTATTCACTAAGAACCACAGTCCTGCAGCACATCGAAGATGTTGCTGCAGATGGTTTTATTAGTGCTTACAGAGAAGGAATTTTCTGTCACATGGATACTTTGTTTTTAGAAGGAAAATCTACACTTGTCACCTATATGAACAATGAACTTTTATAATGTGGGATTTGTTATAATTAGTTGGGTGCTTAAAGGAATGCTATTTTTGCATGCTCAGTTGTTGAACTGAAATGATTTCTTGCTTTGCAACTCTATTCTTACACATAGATTTAACAGATACAGAGTTTTAAAGGAATTTCTTTGTTTTCTTCCATAAAAAGTGGTTTATAAAATTATCAGTGTTTCTACTTCGTTGTAAATGACTAGTTTTACATATGTGTAACCTAGATCTCAGTTCGAATAGCTTCACTTCTGTCTTTTAAACATATCTCTCTAGAGCCTGAAAACGAATGCAGCCCTGTCTGGTTTCACAAGGCAATTCAGTGCTGCAGTGAATTGGAGGAGGTCGGTGCCACCATCGCCGGTGCTGGGTGGGCGTGGTGCTGAAGGGACAGCGCACGGCAGCACTGGGAAGCAGGGCTTCAACGGTAACCTGTGTGCAAGGGGCACAGAAACAGCGAGACTATAACCGTTATATAGAAATGATCGACCAGACGTTTTTAAAAGATCATTTATAATAAATTACATAGATTATAAACAATTATTTGTGGTGTTCTTCTTCCTTGTGGAATAGGCTACGTCCTCTGAGGTCATGCAGAGCTGTCCTTTAGGAGAGCAGTGATAAGGTCCTTCCTTTAAATATTTCTGTTTTAAGGCTTAGGAGAGGAAGCAAACAAAGATATTGGATATTGAATTATTCTGTTTCTCTTTTTTTCCTTTAATTTGTTTTATTATTAGATAGCATGGTGTGATATTGTGCCTCACCTTCTGTGCAAATCTCTTGTTTTGGGATGTCATGCAATATAATTTTCTCCATTATGTTACTCAGTAGTGATGAAAAGTTAGAATTACTATGTTTTAATTGAATAAAATAAGCCCAGCATAATTTTAAAGATGCAATTAACGCTTTGTTCTATGTTTCCGTAACCCGTTTACTCAGACATGAGGAATTTAATCTCTGATATTTTGAGTAAACTTTGTAAATCTTATCAATCTTTTCACTTTTTGTATGCCATACATGTGTTCCTCGCTAGCTTTAAAATGTTCTCTTAAAGCTCCAGTTTTAGCAATAATCATTGTTAGCTGCCTTAGTTCAGGCTTTTGTCAGCGTTTTGAAAATATCTTTTTTCTTAGACAGTCAGGTAGGTGTCATTTTCACTGACCGTATAACACAAATACTATATAGAGTTTTGGAGCAAGAGCTCATTATCCGTTATCCATTAGCTTGTTGCCAGCATTCACGTGGAGTTGACTGCAGTGTAATTTTTGTGGACATGGAAGCCCATGGAAGAAATGTCTTTGCCATGGTGGCCAGTAGATACATGTGTTGGCAGTATTCAATGTTAAAGTGAATAACACCACTGCTGTCACCTTATTCTGTAAGAATCAGTTTCCTATGTCACAAATAAGAGCAAGACCTCAAGTAAAAGTATTACATGTTGGAACCAAGTCCTTCTGTCTGTCATTCAAGCTTGACATTATATAGTTTTGAACCTCTCCAGAAATTTGTGAGTGCATCACTAACTCCAAGAAAGCAACCCCTTCCTAATTTACAGACATCTACTGTGATCACTTTCTCTTTTCACTAAGATTCCACAGGATCCCAGGACCCTGTAGGACCACACAGATCCCAGTCACCACTGAACTGGAATGGTGTTTTATGGTTCTCATCTAGATTAATGTTGAGCCACTGACAACTGCAAATATTTAATAATATAGATCAAAGGTTTTGGTTAGTTCTTTTACCTGCTGTCTGTCATGCGATTTGAGACTTTGGATCTTATGAATATGAATCATTCATTCTCACCATATTGAATACAACTTATTTTTTAAATTCCTAAACACAAGCCATTAACTTTTGGCAAAGAACTCTAATAGTGGCAGGATCAGAAATGGATAAACTAAGATGGTCCAGCAACTTGTGTTTTACTACCAGAAGTATACTGTAACTATACATACTCACCATAAGTTAATATACTATATTCTATAACCGTGTAGCTCTTGCATATTCTAAGTTTAAAATTGTGTATTCTTCTAGTGTAAGCAGGACAGAAAAGTCTCACAGTCTTCATCTCATTTCTCCACTGTGGTCTTACAGTAGGTTTGGGAGCCATAGACACCAGGCTTTTCTAAAATGTCTGTATCTTTCAGGAAATTGTATTCCAGTTTAGCTATTTCCAGGAACTCCCTACCACTGCATGTCACTTGCATTTCTACAAAAATTCTTATCTGCACATACTGAACCTTTTCAGGCAAGATCATAAAACTAGACCTGTACACCAAAGGTAACTCAAATGCAGGAAATGGAAAATTTAACCGAGAAAGTAGATGACCAGCCCAATAACATCACTTTGCAATATTGGGGTTATTTCTAACCTTTTTGGTTCTCAGATTGAACTGTGAGCTTAGATTCTTCTTTTGAATATATTTAAATTTCTTCAATATTTGTTTTAATTTACCAATGTCCCTGAGCTTATACTTAAAATATACTTAAAATAGGGTGGACTACAATAAAACTTCATCTAAATATGTGCTATGTGCACATTTAATAGAATTTCTTTGGATCATAATAGTTTAGTCTGTATGCTTAGCACTTGAATGCGAGATGCGTAGTTCTGTGTCTGTGGGGTCCCAGTTAGGTTCCCATCTCTGACTGAATTACTCACTGATTTCTTTAGGGTGTATCTGAGAAGACATAGTAGCACCATCTTCATGGAAACAGCTGGATAGACGTTATTTTCCTATGATTATCACCAGTTATTTTGTTATGGTACTTCTTCCTGTAGACTGAACTATGTAATTTATATCTATATCTATTATTGCACATGAGTATGAACGTAATTATGAGTATTTGACCGCTGACAGTGTTCACTGAAATTAATATTAGATGTGATATGAAGTATCCTTCCTTACAAGAAGGACTTGACAATTTGACTTACAGGTTGTTCACCAAGGGTGTAGTGATCCAGAGAAACAGTCCTGAATAACCTGAGTTGAGCAGGGAGATTGATCTCCAGAGGTTCCTTCTAACCTCAACTATTCCGTGATTCTATGTTTCTGTGAAATTAGGGGAAATTATCTGTGTTTCCTGATGAAATGAGGCTACACGAGGCAGTCTCATGTTTTAATTTTGAGCTTCTATGTGTTAGCTACCAGTAATTCCCCAGATTTTTCTTTCATTTGGCACTTGTTTTCTGAGCAAAAGTCAGAAAGACTGTGTGCTTTGCCACAGTCAAGCACACAGAACGAACCAAACCAAAACCAAAATCAACAAAAAAACCCACCCCACAACTAGATTTCTTACTGTGTTTTAGAATTCATTTGCCAGATTGGAGATTATTAATGAAAGGGAGAACTTTCACAAGAAAAAACATGTTTGCTTTGCTTGTGCTGTTCTCTAAGATCTTACCTCTATATGTTGTTGACAATCCGTTACCTCTTGGTACTGTTAGCACAATACTTCTCAGGGCTAAATCCCAAGTAACATTTTATGATTTTTTTGTTGTTGTTCACTGTGTCGTCATCATTCCTTTTGCTGATTATGTCGATGGTAGTTGTCTATTATAAGTGAAGACATCCATTTTAGCTGGTACCATTCTAAGACTCCTTTTGTTGAGATGATGTTCCTATGAGGAATGACAAGTGCTGTTGTCTAAACCATCACAACTAGCTGGGACTCCTCCAGCTTGCCTAGCTCCGTATGTTCATATTTAACGGCTTAACTTTCAGTTTCCAGTGTGAGATTCCTGTGGCTTTCTTCATTAGTGTTTGGCCAGGCACTCCACAAACTTCACAGCAGAGAGCCCTTGCTAACATCTTGTAAGTGGGTTCTCTGGTACCAGCTTTTAGCTTCAGTAGTCTTTCTTTCCAGATTTTCTGAAAAGTATCCTGCAGGTTCCTCCACATTCTAGGCAAAGGTTCATTTTCTCCTTGAGCGAGGACTTTGCTCCATGTGTGTGCTTCTGGATTTGCCAAGCAGTGCGTTTTTTTAATGAATCCTTTATACAGTAACTTCTAAACTGCACATAAATATAGCCATTCTCATAAACCGTACTGCAGTGACTATGAATTGGTTGTATAAGGGACCATACTCATTCTTTAGTGGCAGCTATGCAGACTGCCATTTCGCATAGTAAAAATATATGTCTTGATATTATTGTGGCTTTTGTAAAATTTCAGAGAAGTGAATAGTTTCTCCCAATCAGCTGTATATCTCTGGGGACACGTAGGATGACGAGTACAATAACCTGTTCTAACCGGATAACATGGTCTGATCTCATTTTTACAAAGAATTCTCAGAGGGGATTATATCTCCAAGACAGTGCTCCAAGTCTTCCTTTAGTCCTTCCTTAAAAACATTTCCTCCATTCCTGTTTCAGTGTTTAAACAATGCATTCCACCTGGAACTAGCAACTATTTAATCCTATTATTCTCTTATTTGAGTGCAGTTCCAGTTATCTCCATCTGGCCCTGGTTTCAACAGACTCAAAATAAATGAGACCAAGTGATGGCACAGGACACCAGTTGTCTTTCATGTGACATTTGTTTGGCTTTTATGAAACAGAACAATCTATACTCATCATATTAATCAGACTGTGTTTTTTGCATGTGCAAACATAAACAGGCAGCTTACAGGAACAGTCAAAAAACCCTTGTCCTAGACTTGGGAGTATGAAAGAAAATTAAAAGCTACACCTGCACTCTAACTGAGCACCTAAGCTCTTTAATAGCAAGAGTCTTTGTTTCTCTAATCTGACAATTTTGCTAATGTACATTCATATCTTCATAATTTTTCTATTAATGGTAATAAAAATTATAATAAAAAACCATTGCGGTTTTCTGGTCGTCTAGTGAAGGTATGATAGGAATTAAAACACATTATCTAAATTTGGATCATTATGTAGTCTTACATGGAACAGATATTTGGTCCCTCAGAAAAAGATGTTCCTTAACATGCTAAAGGTAGACACCTCAGGAACTTCCTGTCCAACTAGAGATGTGTCACTTTAAAAGCGTATAGAAAGAACAAAGGGAGGGATGAAAGGATAGGAGGTGAAGAGAGAAAGTCAGAAAGGGGGAAAGACAGCTGATGGGGGAGAGAGGGAAGGAAGGGGAGAGGGAGGGAGAAAGAAAGGAGGAAAGAGGAAGTAAGAGAGAAAAAGGAGGGAATAAGGTATTCTAGAATAGGAGTTCTTGGAGAAGAAGTAATCTGAATAACTACTGTTTCTACAGTGGTTAAATATATGTGTTAGACTGAAATGGATCTGAGTACAAAATCTAGTCTATCCTCTTATGTGAATTAGGATCACCCCTAATGAATATTTGTGTAACTTGTTCTTAAACACGCGTTGAGATGTGGATTCCTTATCAATGATAAGCTGCTCCATCATTTAACTGTCTTTGATAGCTTGGCTCTTTTCAGTTAGCACCTAATGTAAATCCTCTTTGCTATACTGATACTTAATTAAAACCAGGTCTATTTTATCCACGTCTTTCTTAAAATATGAAGTGACAAACTGAGAAAAGTGCTCTGGTTGGAACTTCAGGGATGAAGTTCAGGAGACGCTACTTGTCTTTTGGTTCCACAGTTATATTTCACTTCATTGCAACAATACTGTATTTTTGACTTATTATTCACTTTGGGATCTCCTATACCTTCATTCACTTTTCCATTATTTATGCAGTTGACCTCCTCTTACTTTTTTTTATTGTTTAGCATTTGAGGAATAATGTTATGCCTGTGCTTCCCCCTGCCAAAATGAAAGAGATGTTGTTGTGTTGCTGATTCAGAAGAATCCTGTTATCATTTGATCAGATCTCTGAATTCATTAAAATTAATCTAAATACTACATATATATATTTATAAATATAATATATTTGCAT
>NW_010433203.1:0-5970 GCF_000710305.1 Buceros rhinoceros silvestris
ATATATAAAATACTTATATATTGTAAGTATGCAATGTGTATATATGCTATTTTATTCATCTAAGTTCTGTTTCTCTAATCCATTAGTACAGATTCATCATCAGTGACATGAGACAACAGATAATTTAACTAAATGTCCTCCAGTTCCACTCTATTTTAGCTTTGCTATCTCTTATTGCTTATTCAGCAGTTCTTTCCAAAGCTACCTGGGACCTCTGATCACCATCTTCTACTGTTGTTTCCCCACCGCACAAATCAAAATGTCAGTGTCTGTAGGTCTTAGCACTACTTTGACATCACCAAACTTCTACAAATACTCCTTTGAAATGCTTTGTGAGTCAGGCTCAGCCTGATAATCTGAGAAGACTGAAAAGACTGAAAGGGCACACATGATCACTGATTGCTGAGGAACTGTGCTTGATGCGACTGGGGTAGAGAAATAGTTGGTATTGGCTCTATTGGTCCAGCAGAGGAGGAGTAATCTCCTCAGGAGATTGAAAGTGCTACCATCTTACATATTTCAGAAAATGGTTTGGGGTGAACGTCTAAGCCTGTGAGTTGCCCTAGGATTTCCAGAGCAATGGGTCAGACCCTTTCTTCTCCTTTGCCTCCAGGCAACCAGAGCACTCTCCAGAGCAGGTGCTGTCAGGTAATTTGATTCTTCAAGGTTTTTTTCAGTCACATTTTAAGAGCTTTCTTATACCCCAGAAATTGTGCTCAAACTCTTCCTCACTTGCTTTGGTGCCCTGACCCTGAATAAACTGCTGAATTATGACATTGATTTCTACATTCTGGTCGCAGAGACCTGACATGATTTAGTGTCGTTATTTAGCCAAAAGGCTTATACTGTGCCTCCTCAAACTCTCTTTACCCCCAGAACCATTTTGTTTGGAAAAGACCTTTAAGATCAAGTCCAACTATTCTCCCTGCACTGTCAAGTCACCACTAAATCATGTTGCTCAGCACCGCATCTACATGTCTCTTAAATACCTCCAGGAATGGTCACTCCACCACTTTCCTGGGCAGACTGATTTCTTCACCCTTTTGGTGAGGAAATTTTTCCTAATATCCAGCCTAAACCTTCCCTGGCACAACTTGCGGCCTTTTCATTTTGTCCTATCACTTGTTACTTAGGAGGAAAGACTGACCCTCACCTCACTACAACCTCCTTTCAAGTAGTAGTATAGAGTGATGAGGTCTCCTTTATCTGTTCGTTTTCTCATTATTATCACTATTATCAGCATTATCATATTATCATTATTATCATTATGTACTCATTTATTTGCTTTCTGAATCTCTCTTGTATTTTTGTGCTTTAATTCTCTGATGGTGACAAACAGTTTGAAATAGGTTAGTGCAAACGTAGCTTTGAGGCTACTGTGTTTAACTAGTTGTGCTTTCCTTCTGGCACTGGCAGTATGTTGCCTTTCTTCCTCTTGACAGCTACATCAAATTGTTGTTCTCTGTTGTAATGGGGACGCCTACATATGTAAATCTCTTATTGCTTTATTGCTCTGGCAAATAACTTACTAATGCAAAATAATTTTGTTGATTCTAACCTCCTCATTAAATTCCATTCTTTTTGATGTGCTCATGCAGAAGCGTTAATCTCTAAACCGTGACGGGGAGTTAAATGCATTAAGGGATCCATTGACTACAGTATTTTCTTTCTGCAGAATGTTCTTTGCCCATTCATTTAAATGGTTAATATGATGATTTTAACTATTTGTATATTTATTTAATAACTGAAGTGCAATCTAACTAATGTTTTTATAAATTTATTATAAATCTGAAATTCATAATTATGGTAGTAAAGAGTTACTCCCTGAATTAATTAAGTGAATGCTAGGAGCTCAGAGGCATTACAGGATAGGAAGTAAGTGAGAAAATAGAGACTACCAAGTTTGTTCTCTTCCTTCATACATAGCAGCATAGAAAACCAAGTCTCTGTTTGTCATCTTCATTGTAGGTGATACCAAGAAGGCAGTGTTTAGTGGGAATTTTGCTGCTCAACTTCTAATACATTGCTCCTGAACTCAGGTAGATTACCTTTCAGACACTTCTAATTTGGACAGATTTGGCAGATTTTACAGAAAATGCCTGGGAGAGCATCCTGGAAACAAAAAGAAAGGAAAAGGAAAAGGAAAAGGAAAAGGAAAAGGAAAAGGAAAAGGAAAAGGAAAAGGAAAAGGAAAAGGAAAAGGAAAAGGAAAAGGAAAAGGAAAAGGAAAAGGAAAAGGAAAAGGAAAAGGAAAAGGAAAAGGAAAAGGAAAAGGAAAAGGAAAAGGAAAAGGAAAAGGAAAAGGAAAAGGAAAAGGAAAAGGAAAAGGAAAAGGAAAAGGAAAAGGAAAAGGAAAAGGAAAAGGAAAAGGAAAAGGAAAAGGAAAAGGAAAAGGAAAAGGAAAAGGAAAAGGAAAAGGAAAAGGAAAAGGAAAAGGAAAAGGAAAAGGAAAAGGAAAAGGAAAAGGAAAAGGAAAAGGAAAAGGAAAAGGAAAAGGAAAAGGAAAAGGAAAAGGAAAAGGAAAAGGAAAAGGAAAAGGAAAAGGAAAAGGAAAAGGAAAAGGAAAAGGAAAAGGAAAAGGAAAAGGAAAAGGAAAAGGAAAAGGAAAAGGAAAAGGAAAAGGAAAAGGAAAAGGAAAAGGAAAAGGAAAAGGAAAAGGAAAGGGAAAGGGAAAAGGAAAGGGAAAGGGAAAAGGAAAAGGAAAAGGAAGGGAAGGGAAGGGAAGGGAAGGGAAGGGAAGGGAAGGGAAGGGAAGGGAAGGGAAGGGAAGGGAAGGGAAGGGAAGGGAAGGGAAGGGAAGGGAAGGGAAGGGAAGGGAAGGGAAGGGAAGGGAAGGGAAGGGAAGGGAAGGGAAGGGAAGGGAAGGGAAGGGAAGGGAAGGGAAGGGAAGGGAAGGGAAGGGAAGGGAAGGGAAGGGAAGGGAAGGGAAGGGAAGGGAAGGGAAGGGAAGGGAAGGGAAGGGAAGGGAAGGGAAGGGAAGGGAAGGGAAGGAAAAGGGAAAGGGAAAAGGAAAAGGGAAGGGAAGGGAAGGGAAGGGAAGGGGTAAGTGACTTATTTGGGTTAAGAAAAAGGTGGTTAAAAAACATCCTGTCAAATGATGTGGTCACTATAAGGATTTTGTATTTGAAAATCAGAATCATCTTCTCCTTAGCTATGTTCTTGGAGATAATTGGAAAAGAATGTTGAAGAATTTTCTTCTGGGCAACCAAAATAAAAATTTCCAGGAGTCATAACTGATTCAGAATATTTGAGAGTGAACCTTGCAAAATGCTGCACAGCTGATAGATGTTGAATGAAGTGAGAGTCAGTGTCCCATACACACTATCCCCATGGCAGGATGGCACAGCCAACCTTTTTCTGCAATACTTTTCAGAAATTTTTTGGATACTGCGTGGCATACCAAAGGCTCATAGCCAAAGGCTTAGTTTGCCAAGTATTTTCTGCTGTAGGCCTGACATGCACAACGAGAAAAGAAATGCAAATACACCAAAGGGAGACGTGAAGCTGTGAGGAGCTTCACGTGTTCAGTGAATTATCTCTGGGTTCAGTGAAACTCTACCTCTATTAGTAGATTAAATATTTCTCCTCATTATGTTTTTAAGGCTAACAGGGAGAAAAAAATAAGATGTGCTGTGGGGAGGCTTTGTGTTAGTGGCGCCAATTGAATAAGCATAAGTGAATAAGAATTCTGTCAGATAACAAATATGAGAAAAGTTTTTTCCAGAGCTCTCTAAGATACAATCTTTTATTTGTGTTATCTACTGCTATAGAGAATTGTGAAAACATGGAAATACATAAGAAGTAATCCCAGAATGTAGCCTGCTGATGTCGGACAAGTTGCAACATTTGGAGATGCTTTGGGGAGATTTCAGATTTTAATATATTTTCATTCCCGTATGATATATGTCAGCATATACTGAGATCCTATTTAGCAATGTCAGTCAGTGGTTTGTTTATGGGTAAAACAAGGAACTAATTTAGGAAATTTCTCACCATACATTTCTAGTAGCTATATCAACAGTTTTATTGAAAGAATGTATTTGTTAGGAAGCTTTCTGTAAAACATTTTTTTTTCCCCTGGCATTTCCCAAGCAGCTAGTGTGGTTGGCAGCTGTTGTATTTAAAATAAAAATGTGTTTATTATTCAGAACCCTGGAATTTGGAATACAAACAGGGAGGAAGACAGAACCCATAGTTCATTTTTCCAGATGAACTTCGTTCTTTCATCAGAACACTGACTTTATCTTTTTTTTTTTTTAATTGTGATTTGTATTGTTTCTTCCTTAGTACTGTGGCATGTCTGGTTCTAATACTTGCATCTTGATAGTGCTTGCCCCTGTAGACTTCCCCTCTGACAGATGTGTTGCGGTTTCTTTCCTCAAATGGAAACTTGTATTCACCAGTCTTATTGTTTACCAAATTCAATAACAAAATGAGGAAAGCCAGTCTCTTGTGTTTTATCCACTGTTTACAGGGAGATTAGAAAGGTGTTTGATATACAGCGATTTTCTGGACTGGTTTGCTGGTGACCTTGGTCAATGCTGACTTAAAATGACTATGCTTTGTAAAAGACGGGAGGTAGTTCAGTTATCACACTAGCTCTGTTTGAGCTATTTCTTAGGTTAAACATTGACAATGGAAGTGAGTTATGATAGCAATTCTGTGAACTTGACCACTGTATAGCACTGAAGATGGATTCAGTTGAAACCATCAAAAATTGATTTTGTAGAGGAAAATATGTAGTCTAGGATTAGGACCAAGGCTCACGGTCTAGCTTATATGAGAATATAAAACTGAAGGGATACTAAGAAGCACATTCCACTTTTGTTGTGCTTGGCTGACTTTTGGCACTATGCTGCAAAGACAGGGGGATGAAAATTTGTGAAGAATGTGACTAATACATCAAACAGCTTTACTGAGAAGCAGGCGTTTGTTTTAATTCTACAAACAGGAGGCTAAAATTTGAAGACAAGTTTTAAAGTGAGAAATCATGATAAACATTCCTGGTAATATCGTAGTTTGATTAGACATGTAGATTGTTGTGGTGGGTTGATCCTGGCTGGATGCCAGGTGCCTACTAAAGCCACTCCCCTCTCAGCCAGAGAGAAAGTATAATGGGAGGCTAGCGGGTTGAGATAAAGACAGGAAGAGTTCACTCAGCAATTACCATCACCAGCAAAACAGACTCAAGGAAATTAATTTAATTTATTCCAATCAAATCAGAGTAGGATAACAAGAAATAAAACCTAAATCTTTAAACACATTTCTCCCATCCCTTTTTTTTTCCCGGCCTCAACTTTGCTCCCACTTTTCTCTACCTCCTCACCTCAGGTAGCTCAGGGCGGGTGGGGGCTGTGGACAGTTCATCATCCATTGTCTCTGCTGCTCTTCTTCCTCACACTCTTCACCTGCTCGAGCATGAGGTCCTTCCCATGGGAGACAGTCCATCATGAAATTCTCCAACATGAGTCCTTCCCATAGACTCTAGTTCTTCACAAATTGCTCCAGAGTCCTTTCTTCAGGAAAAAATGCTTTCACGTGTGGCCCCTGTGGGGCCACAAGTTCTGCCAGAAAATCTGCTGCAGCATGGGCTTCTCTCTCTCCACAGGTCCACAGGTTCTGTCAGGAGCTTGCTCCAGTGCGGGCTTCCTATGGGGTCACAGCCTCCTTTGGGTGTGTCCCCCTGCTGTGGCGTGGGATCCACCACAGTCTGTAGGTAGATGTTAAGGGTCGAGGGACTGAGGTAATAATAACTTTAATAACTCCTCGAATCCTTAATGATTCCTTCTGTCTTGCCAGAGACAGAAAGGTTTTAAAGGGGAAAGAAGAAATTCACACCTCGGTCTGCATTCGGAACAGAAACAAACTTTTAATAAACAATAAAACTACTTTACACATATGCACAAACCGAGAGGAAAGGGGAAAAAAACCAAAGAAGTGAAGGTTTACACAAGCTGCTCCTTTTCAAGT
>NW_010433203.1:6062-6378 GCF_000710305.1 Buceros rhinoceros silvestris
AGTGCAGCAGGCAGCTGGTGCTGGGCAGGCAGCTGACAGCGAGGTGGGAGTGAAGGCTTTGCTTCACTCCGGCCTGGTCGGACCCCTCTCGCACCGGGAAAGGGGGAGCGGCCTCCGTGCGGCGAGAAGCAAAATCTGACAGCAGAAAAGGCTCCCTGCACGAAACAGCTGGGAGAGCTCAGTTATCACGCCCGATTCTAGATGAAGACTCATGGCAGGAATGGATCAGAGTCTGTGATTCTTCAGGCGATTCGGATGATGCAGCCCTCAGGTTCCGGCCTGGTCTCGTCAGAGCAGACTCGTGGGGGGACTTCAC
>NW_010433203.1:6772-6989 GCF_000710305.1 Buceros rhinoceros silvestris
GGGGACTTGCAGGGGGACAGCCTGCCTCACCATGGTCTTCACCATGGGCTGCAGGGAAATCTCTACTCCAGCACCTGGAACACCTCCTCCCCCACCTTTTTTACTGACCTTGGTGTCCACAGAGTTGTTTTTCTCACATATTCTCTTTGGGTGCATTTGCTGAGTTTCCACACCCTTCCTCCCCAAAACGACCACCCCCAGCCCTGCCCCACCCCCC
>NW_010433204.1:0-2900 GCF_000710305.1 Buceros rhinoceros silvestris
TTTTATTATTATATTTTATTTTATTTCTGTCATTAAACTGTCTTCTCTCAGCCCACAAGTTTTGCCTCATTGTTTCGATTCTCCTCCCCATCCTACTAGGAGGTGGAAGGAGTGAGTGAGCAGCTGCATGGTGCTTAGCTGCTGGCTGGGGTTAAACCACGACAGTAATTTTGTAATTTTTTATTCCACTGGTGATTCTGGGAGTACACAATTCATAAGCCCTGGTAAACAAGTAGAATAGAGTCTGGAGAGAGAAGGTAGGCTTAGCCTCCTGCAGCTGATTTGCTCTTAGGGAGTGCTTGGTCCCTCTACACCCTGGCTAGAATAAGCCAAGCAGAGTCAATTTATCTATCTTGTGAAACAAGCATCCATCACTAGAGTACAAGAAGGCAAGCCCGAGGACACAAGAGGGAATAATTTTGCAAAAGCTGATAGTCAGTGAGGTCATGACTGGTATATTACATACACGAACTTGACACGATAGTGACCAAAAGGCCAACCTCTCCCTAGTCATTAAGAATTTGACTTGCCTTAGCCACAAGTGTCTGAATCACTCTAGTGACTCAAAGCGGAGCCTATCCTATCTCAGAGACAGCTCTGACTGAGTCAGGCTGGGATTAGCATGCACCCTTCACTCTTACCAGCACTCTTCTGCAGAGGCACGGCTGCTATCGTTCTCTGTTCAGACGCCCCACGCATACACACACTTCTAGCGGTTTTTCTGCTCCTTAGGGAATTGGTCTTTTTTCTTTTTTTCTTCCTGGTATCTGACTGTGCTTCCTGTCAGCTGGCTTGCCCATTATAAATCCCTACTGAGTAGACTTATGTGAATAATGGATTTTGTGGCTGAGTGGACAAAATAAAAAACCAGAGATTAAAAAAAATCCCCTGTAGGTCAATCTCAAGTGATAACATTTTGGGGAGCTTGCACAAGATTTTAAAAAATTATCGTTTGAGGTTAACTGAAGCATCACCCTGAAACATAACGGAAAGAAAATATCATTTAAATTTGGGACTGTTTAACCCTTTTCTGAAAGGTATTTTATTTAAGAGTTAGATGTGTTGATTCAATGTTGAAACATTTCCTTTAGAAAGTATTTGTAAAAGAAACATTTAGACAGTTACAGAAATATTTTCCCTTTTGCTTTTTAATAAAACTATTTACCAAATGTATCTACCGAAAATCTGCAAGTCATCATCCCAAAACTGCAGTTTTCAGCAAACATTCTTTCCTAAAAAAAAGTTTCCATCTAAATCTTCATGTTTCCTTTAGAGCGTTTTTCTTTCCTAAATCAGTAGTGATAGCCAAAAAGACACCAGCCAAACAGCTTCAACAAGAATGAGGTTCATCAGTTACTGTGAATGATTGAATAATACCCTGTATTTTCAAGACCCTATCCATCCCGACTGTCTCTAGTTTAGAGATCCTATCCTATATCCTGAGGATACAGGTCAATTTTTCAATCGTCTTCAGAATTTGACTGAGATTTTTACTATACATCACCTTGAAACACAGCCCGATCTTACTCAAAATTTGGCATCAAAACAGCAAGACATCCTGCACTATTGCATATCTGTCAGGAAGCACAGACAGCCAATCCCTGCCCCGCGCTCCCCAGCTCAGTTGTGGGCCCTGACAGCTACCTGACTTCTCATAGCAGGCTGCTGCTTAGCTGCTCCCATCTGGCTTTGCCTTACAGCAACCCCCCTTGCACAGGTGGGCCTGCCTCTTCCCATAGCAGGCGACAGAGAGTCTTTGGAGAATGTCCTCTTCTTCTGCAGACCCCGTGGATCTCTCTCAGTGCCTCCTGTGCCCTAGCAGTGCCACTTGGAAGTGCCTGATTCCGGATAGAGGGTTAGAGAGACAGGAACACCTGAAGCTAAGGTTGTTGCCACTTTCCATTTCGTTTGGACATGATTTTGCAAAACTTCTTCTCTGCAACATCTGACATTTTTGGCAATGTCTGTCCCCTCTAACTCCCAGCGAATGGGAAACAGTAGGATGACAGAAATCCTTAACAAAGGACGGATGTTTCTAACACTGAGAAAACAATCTTTCCCTTCCTCCCACCCTAGTCGTTTTAAGAAGTTGGTGAATTCTTTTAGCTGAAAATTCACACCTCTGGCACGTAAGATTTCAGCCTGTATGACTGGATTTAAATTTGTTGGTGTCATAAACAACTGAAAGTGGATTTAGACGGGTAAGAAGCAAGCAACCTTAACAAGCAGCACAGCTTGCTGTGCTACCTTTTAATAAAATATTATTTGTCATGTACTTAGCCAACTCACTTAAAATTCGGGCTTTGTGGTCTCATTTTTCTGCTCCCCCGCAGTCTGCTCCTAGGCTCCAACTGTATCCATGTACAATCTATTGTTGTTTTGCAGAGTTGAGTAACTATTCTTTGAATTAGAATCTCTTTAAGTAACGTTGGAGATTTCTGCCTGGCCAGCTGCCACTTTCCTCTGCCATTTGTATTTGTGACATGATCATGATGGACCTGGCATGCCATAGCTGGCATAACCCGTGTCATCATTTGCACCCTGACAAACTGTATGAAAAATTATACAGATGCAGTAAAGTTGGTGCTTTACTTATGGGCTGAGCAATCAGTTTGTGCAGGTGTCAGGGACTGTCAGAGAGACAGGGAGGAGGAAACCGCACCCTTGTGATTATGATCATAAGCCCCAGGTGACCCAAAAGACTCTCGGTGATGGACAGTAATGAGGAAAAGAAAGAGAATTAGTAATTATTGGAGGAGGTGCACAGTGGGGAGAATGAGTAACAGCAGGGAAGCAAGGAGGTAGGAAAAAATGAGCAAGATGAAGGGGAGGAAACTGAGGAGAGGAGAAATTGAGAGAAATAAACATGGAACAGGGGAAAGAAACAAGGACAGGGAAAG
>NW_010433204.1:2975-31435 GCF_000710305.1 Buceros rhinoceros silvestris
GGAAAGAGAGCCAGCACAAGACAAGATGGGAAGAGCACAGGGAGTGTTTACATAGACAGATACACCAGAAGCCCGGACTTTGGAGTGAATCCCAAACAACCGTCATGGATGAACCTGCAGCACATGCACTTCGCCGGAGAGGAATGAGAGCAGCAAAGGGTCTCACCGTAAATTTCTTGTAGAGCTCATAAGTGAGGAGAGGGTTGGGCAGTTCCCTGAAGTACAGCTTGCAGAGCGACCCCACGCAGTGGATGTCCTGGAGGTAAACTTCCCGCGTCAGATCTGGGCATTGGTCAGAAACAAACTCTTGTCTGAAACAATACGGAAATATAACAACGTAAGAGAATAAGAGCTGTAGCATCCCAGTACTCCACCCTAAGTACTCTTTAACAACTAGAAGGAAAAAAACCCTGAAAGCAGAGATGTCTCTGCATCCTGGTCCATTTTGTCTCCGAGGTTTCAACCAATCTCTGGTTTCTCTAACGTAGTTCCACAAGTGGACGACAAACTGATACAAAGAGATTGCTTTGTCTAGAAGTGAGAGAGAACAACTCGACATTTGTGCTGAGACCCTCTCTGCTTTTCCCATTAATAGATGCAGAGGGAGATGATTTTTTTCTTTGTCATGGACTAATCCCTGAAATGTTGTATTTCCTTTTTACAAGCTTCAGAGACATCTTATATTCTGTGTCAATGTAGAGCTCTGTTGGCCTCGGTGTATGCCTGAGGTAACAGCAAAAAGGTATGAGCGGTGTGACCAAGTCCCTCTGGCACTTGGACAGGTTGCCCTTACCTCAGCTTTTGTATGTTGGATGTCACTCCTGAGAGGCGGTAGATCCCATCCACAATGCCATGAGTCTCAATGAACTCCGCACAGCTCTTCAGCACATAGGGGACTAGGAGAGGAAAGCAAGGCAAGATGCGCAATGAATATACACTGAGAACGTTCAGAAGTCACCACAGAGGAGGCAGAATCATGAAATAACAGCAGAGGCTCTCTGCAGATTCAGGGAAGGGTACAGCAATGGCCAAACCAAAAATGAACCCCACAAAGTGGCCATGGCAAGTTTGCATAGCGAGGATATGCTACGGTTGTTCCATATCATGCTCATCGACATATGACTGACCCTGAAGTCACAGAAATATTTTGGGAAGAAAGGTAGAGTTTCTCTCTCTCCCTTTTTCTTTTCTTTCCAGAAAAAGAAGCAATTTCACTCTACTTGAAAGCATGAGGTAAAGCATGAGGTCCTGGGAACCTCCCCCCTCCCCAAGATAGAGCTCCAGCCTTGCTGAATTGTGCCAAAAGGTCTGATTGGCTTGGATAAAAATCAGAGAAGCATTTGCACTTCCATATAAGCCTACATACCCACAGTTTAGTGCTCATAAACTCCCAGAGAGGGGGTATAAAGTTCAAATATTGACTAGATCTGCACACTGACAAAATCCGACATCGGCTTCAGAAGAACGCCACCAACATAACCAGCCGAAGACTTAATTAGCCTTAAAGCTGAGAGGAGCCTGAGGCACAACATTTACATCCAGACCTGGACCTATAGTGTGGGTTTATTTTTCCCCCATTATATAGGTATAAGAACCCTCATCCCCTTGGTCAGACAAAGCCCCCCTATCCCCAGTACCATAACAACCCTAGCTATAACAATAACAGTAAGAAAGCCCTTCCTTATTAGGTGCTAGAAACTACTGTGTATTTAACACAATGCTTCACCCAGCCACAAGCACAAAAGTCAGTAAATGCAGAAATTAAAGTTCCCTGCTGTAATGCTGACTCTGCTGCACTGCGCAGAGTACGGAGGAAAACAGACCAAGCCGCACACTTGACTGGCAAGTCAGGCAGAGCAATTACTGCATCTTTGCCACACCACAGAGATAATGGCTCTGGCTGGACCTTCCCTGGGTTCTTCTGCTCAAAGTTCACGACCAGGAAGATATATTAACATTTTGGTTCAGGACAGCCTGAAATAAAAAACAGATGGTGCATTACTGCATTTCTCACAGGTGCCACTGAGGCCAGAACCAGCTCGTGAGTGGACTTGCCCCTACCGAGAGGCCCAGGGCACAGGCTCTGGTGAGGAGGGTTCCCAAGCTGGTGCGTACCTCAGTGACACACTATTACTGGGCCCAGTAGGTCATGAAAGCGCTACCTTACTGCCTTCTCTGCCTTCCTACTGAGGGGGGTGAAAAGGTCCTTCTCGTGTGTCCCTTCTCTTTCAGACAACCCAAATGCTAGAATACACAAAATGCCAGTGATTTCTTGAAAGGCTGAATAATGCAAACAGACTAATTCTCCCCAGTTAAAGGAGCCTCTCCGAAACAACACGGAAAATGTGGCTTTATGGGTTTTTGAGTTGGGACTCATAGTGCAGTTACATTGGTCGTGTTGTGTCATGCTCAAAGCCCTTCGGGCTGATACTTAAGACCCTCAAGTTGTTGGGCTAAGACCAACAGCGGAGCTTCTGGCAGGGGCCCTAGCCTACTACAACAACAGTATTCATGGGAAACCATGCAATCGCCAAGAGAACAAGTAAAGTCTAAAAGACAATGCTTCATCAACAGCAGTCACAGAGCTATCTCCTCAAGGACTTTTGAGGTGGAGGGGACATCAATGCCTCCCAGAAGAAACATGGGAAACATTCCCTTCTATGCCTACAGCACCTATTTCCTAAAAGAACAGGATTATATGGAAGGAGACAGAGCAAAGGAAAAGTATGAAATTTCCTTACAACCCTTCCACGAAAAGCCTGAGTGACACGTGAAGAAAGAGGATCTTCCTATATCTGAGTAAGACATGATTATCTGTAACTGCAATATGGAACTCAGATCATATGATGATGAGCATGCTCGACACAAAAAAAAAATAAAAAGGAAAGGCAAAGGACTTCAGGCTTCTTCTTTATTTCTGGCTGGTCAGGCTGTACCATCTTGTGGCAAGAGCTATGCATTCATGGCGTATTGAGATTTCCTTCTTGGTAGGGATCTCTGGGAATAAACCTAAAGTAAACAGCACAAATGAAAGTTAGGCAGATGTTCATTTCAGATCTATTTGGGTGTGAGTATGGGTAAACCACTCTATGCTACCCGGAAAAAGAATTAATTGAACTGAGAAACTATTTGATCAGGTCAGCTTAAAATCAGTTTAAAAATTGAACAGACAAACCTCATAGGATGGTGCCTAGCTGCCACAAAAGCGGGTCCATGCCCACAGTCTTTTATCAAATAATTTTTAAAACCTCGGTGTTAAGAATAAGTACACCAACTAAAAATGAGTATATTGATGTTTATTGTGACTAATTTGACCTCTTGAAAGTAAGACCTATTAAATCACACTAATTTTTTGCTGAGTTTAAAGTTTCCATGGGATGAATTAGGTCAAGAGGCCTCAGGCAGATAAGCAAACATCTTAAACACAAACCAGAGAGGACTAGATCCATCTGTTGAGGACTGGCGAGTAAAAAAAGGGGCCTGAGAGGAATAATCTGTAGAAAATGTAGAAAATTCAACCCAAATTTAAAAGTGGGTGAAGACTCCACCGTAGAGACAACCTATAGACTGCAGGTAGACCATATGCACTGAGCTCCTCCAGTATCTCTTACTCCAGCCCTTCAGTCTTCCCTGCTTTTCCAGCCTGGGCTTCTCGCACATCTCTGTCCATGCCCTTCACTCATCCTGTATATGATTTCCTGCCATACTGGATCCTTGGCTCTTATGAAGTCAAACAGCCAGTTACACCAAAATGTGTGATGGCTTTATGATGTCAAAGAAGAAATCCCACATAGGACACATTTCACTTCCGTACAAAGATCACAGAATCTGATCTCAGATCTCTGGAGCTGAAGGGACTATATCAGATTCCTGCAAATCAAGCCCCTAAACGCAGCTCTTGTATGAAACTGGAGCACAATAAAAGTTTTCTTTGAGCAGAACCTGCAGCTCTGAAATTCCTGAGCTGCTCTGATCTACAAAGCTGACTCTTTTGGGCACCTGGGGGAGGCGAGGTTAGAGCAGCAGTGAGCAGCTCCCTCTCACTTCCAGGCATTTCTGAGGTGATTTGACTATTTCAGATGGGGCTCCTGATGAACCGAAGCAAAGGCTGTGATCCATCCTGAATGTGGAAAGGTGCAGACTCTAGCATGTTTACAATGGGACTCAATCGGCATTACAGGGCACACGTAAATCACAGAGCTGGGTCTGTCCCAAAGGAAGATCGGGCTTGGATGGGCACTTGTAGCAGGGGCTGTGCATGTGCGTGCAGGCACAGAAAGGGGTGGGTGGGGGGGTGTCCAATCCTGACACTTCTATAATTAAAACTATGCTGGAGGCTTAGAAGTTGTAAGAGGCAGCTGGTGTCACACAGACCCCGCTTGTTCTGCCAGACAGCCAAACTGTCCTTTTAAAACTACAATAGAAACCAGATGGAGGAGGAGAAAAGAGCGTAGAGCAAGACATCAGTCAGAAGGGAAATTGAGTTATAAACATACTGCACACAAAAGACAATACTTCTCTTCCCCTAGACAAAAATAAACCAGAAGGGCAGTCACAGTAACTCATTCCACTCTCACTGGATAACTGGATATCACCTCTGAGCTCATTCACCTTCTCCATGGTCTTTTCCATGACTGCAACTCATGTCACCTTCTTTACATGTGTGCTACTCCTGCTAGGTCAGGCATCATACCTCCCTCTCCTTCCAATCCCCCCATCTTCCAGTGCCACCAATGGGTGCTGAGCATCTTGCCTCTCAGCGTTGCTGAGATGAGGCAGGGCAGTGGTCTCCCTTCTCTTGTCCCTTCCCAGCCATGGTGCTACCACCCACCAAACTTTCCCACCAGCAAGCAAGGTGCTTACTTTTTGTCTGCTGAGAAATGTTTCATCTGACACAAGGCTGAGCATTTCGGATGAAAGACGGGGAGACTTGTAAGCATGTAGCTAACAAAATCACCAAGCAGCCCAAGTAGGAGGGGACACTAGGAAGAGAAGGAGTCATCTACTGACCGGTGGGAGAATGGCCTCCTGGCCTCCCACCAAAGCCAGCAAAGAGTGAGAAAGACTCTGGTCCAGTGGGAGATGCAAGCAATGCCCTGTGGTCTTCAGTGTCACCTTCTAGAAGAAACTCTTATTCTCAACGGGCTACAGAAGGTCCCTAGGAAGGAGGCCACCCTAACCAGTCAGTGTGAATACTGTCCAGTAAGGCTGTGCTTAAAGTTAGGTAACCTGGACTGGGCCATGTGTTCAGGGAACAATGGACTGAACTCAACTGAAAAGTAGCAAGCTTCATTTTCATATTTATCCTTCTGTTGTTCTCTCAGAAGGCTCCTTACAAGGATAAAACTTAGTGACAGAGTTACTCAGGTCCTCCTTAGCAGTTGGTTTATGCCAGAGCAGAAAGTTTCATGTCCTCTCTAACTTCATTTTAATTTTAGTTCAAGTAGCGGAAGGATAAATGCAGACCTTTCATGTCACCTGAAACACCAACATTTTGATGTTTGTTTAACTTGCAGGGAATACTTTGGGTTTTGTTTTGGGTTTTTCTTTTCATTTCTGCCGAAAATGAAACCTGCACCATAAAACACGTTCTCAGCTTTTTTATTTCACCATTTTTGTTTTGTTTTGTACCAGTACTTTTTAAAGTTGCCTTCCATTGCTCTAAACAGCAGTGCATGCTTCGTATTGTGCTATAGCCATAGCATGACAATAAAGGTCAAAACAGTCTCTTGTTTCAGTTTAAATGACTAAATTAGGAAATGTTTCTTCCTAAAAATTAAGTGTTTCAGTCTGTATTAAGCAAGTGTTGTTATTCTGTACAATCAAAAATCTGTACACATTTTTGAACATACTGATATATTAACTTCGTGTCCTAATCACAGGAAAGGACTAGCATTGTATAAATGGCAACATGCTTGAGAGTCAGTATCGCTGATGAGACATTTTTCTGCATTTCCTGGTAATTCCTGCTTTAAGTCACGAGCTTTAGCACTGATTCATTTTTGGGGGTGGGGCGGGAGGGGTTATATTTCGGGGGGAGGGATGTTGCTGATCTGGCCTGATTTTTACTAGGCATAAGGTTGGCTGAGAAACAGATTCCAGAGGAGATCAAACCATGCTCTCCTCCCTGCAGTTCACCCAAGCCCTGGTCCACCATGGCAGTCATGATTCCATTTTCCCTCCAAATGTGTAGTCTTAATCCAAGTCAGTTACGGATAATTCCTGCCTTGCCCACAGGTATCATCTCTTTTGCCTTCTGCCATCTCCTTTTCAGCAGTGGCCAGGGATTGAAAGGACTACATCATCCAAAATTGCTGCAGAGGATCTCTCCTGCTGAGAGCTGAATTTGGCAGAGCAGGGGAAGGGGAAGGTTTGCCCTGCCTGGGCATAACTGCTACAAGGACAAACAGAGGGCTTCAGTATCCAGGATGTCTACGCATACTTTTCACCAGCCCTTCATACATTTTTAAAAAGAGAAAATAAACCGTCTCACCATCAAACTCCAGTGTTTAGTTTGACTGCTAGCGCTGAGCTACCACGACACCCCCATGCACACAGACACCTGTGTTTGAATAGTATGAGTTAGCTAAACAGTACCAAACAGGCTTAGAGCCAAATCACCTTGCTGGAGTCCTCCTCGCCTCTTTCTCCTTTAGCTGCCATAAACACAGTTAAAGAAAGATGACTATCTGGCGCCAAGGGGATCCTGTCTTCATGGACTGCACGACTGAATCACCATATAAGTCATACACTTCATATGGAGTTTTTTTTCCCTCTACGTCTGTGGGAAATGTCTCTGCAATGTCACTAAGGTTAGCACAACAGTGCTGTTCCCTGCGATGAAAGCACCATCCTGAACACAGTTATGATTCTGGTGGGCAAAGATGTAGGAAAAATGGATCTTGGATCTGTCAGATGCTGTGAGCCATCACCCTCTACAGCCTGTGCGGGAAGTGGAAATGCTGAGCACTGCTCAGGATGCGGCATGCTGATTTCAAGCAAATGCATTGCAACACAGCCTGCACGCCCACAGGGAGTTTGAGTGAAGTCAATGGCACCACTGTCAAGGGGGTTTGATATTATGCTCAGCTTTTACCTCACGTGTCTATATATGATGTGTAGGAACATCTGATTTTCTGGAGCAGATCTGACAGCTGTGATGTTCCAGGCAGAAATGAAAGAACCCGTGGCAGACCTGGCACCTCATTGACAACACGCACCAAAGAAAGCCTAAGAGAAAGTCCTGCACAAGCAGACATTGAATGCTGACTCTCAGCCCTGGTGGTCACCACGTCCCTCTGAAACATGACTAGTACCTTGACATAGCTGGCAAATTCTGTCATGCAGGCACTTTTCAAAAGAGGCTGTGCTAAATACTAGAATAGTTTTGTTAGGAAAACATCCTGCTGTGGGTTTCCTGAAAAAAAAAAAAACCAAACCAGATAACTGAACAGGATATCTCCACTCCAAGCTTTCATGAATCTGTGCTACAGCCGCCTCAGAAAACAGTGGCTTAGGTTCTGCAGGACAGGTCACCGAGCTCTGCATGTCCTCAGGTAGCCATTTGAATCATAACAACTCTGATCCACAGCAGATTAGGGTGGATATTGTACAGCATTTTGTCCGCCACAGCACAAGCAACTGGAGTAATTAACTATGGAGGTAGGAGTAAGGGGACAATTGATGCTATCCAGAAAACGGACTGAGGTATAACTGTAGAAAAGGTCAGACCAGTTTTGAACATGCGTATAATGAATCGATCTCCATCACAGTAAATGGCTAGATACTATGAGGATAAGCAGGCTGAGACAGGAATTCTGCCATTAAAACATAGTTTCTGATGACACACTCTAAACCACTACCAAATCCAAAGGCTGCATCAGTGCTGATGGAGCACAGAAGTGAGTGGGGCAATGGTGATGCTGCACCTCAAGGGAGCTGGAACTAGCAGCCTGCATGGGAAGAATGCAGGTGAGTGTTGAGCGCTGGAATGGACAGCTGGTGATGTAGGCCCCATTTGAAGTCTCTTAAGTGCCCGCTGTCTGACTTTCAGATCAATAAACAATCTTACGCACTGCAGGTGTCACACTGTATCATGTTTTCCTTCCTTTCTCTATTCTTAAGCACAGACCCAATGTAAGCCATGCTAACCTACTTCACTGCTGGCAACAAAGCAAGGAAAATATATGAACTTCATAAGTTTTTTCCTCCTCTCAACAGATTTTGACTTACATGTTTTCATTCACAAGGGCTTTATAAGCAAGTTAGAAAACAGTCTCCATCTATTACCTGAGCATGTTAGCTGACACAGACTTGCTCAGTTTCTTACAGTCCTCAAAGTACTCTAGAGGTGACTTCTAAGCTATAACACTCATTTCTTGACTGTAAAAATAGTGTAAAAACCAACATCTCCCTTCACGCACCAGAACTCTTCCATGGGACTCTTAGGATCCCAGAATCTGGAGAAAGGCAATTCAAGGGCACCAGTGCACACTCCCTACCCAGCTGTCAGTGTCGGTCTGTTCCTTGTTCTTTCTCACTCATTCTTTAGCACGCCACGCAATAGGGATTCGAGGTTTCTCTTTATACAGAAAACTTGTGTGCTGTTAGAAAGAAATTCTGGGTGCTTAGGTCTTGACATGCATTTGAAAATTGCCAGCTACTAGTTAAACAGTTTTGAAGTCCTTTGTACTGTGCCTTTCAAAAACACCACCTCCTTGCACTGAAATCTACAGTAATCTCTATAAGATACAGAATTTGACTGTGGTTTCTGTGCTGTTCTCTCATGCTATCTCACTGTTAGACAGATCCCTAGTCCGCTTCCATAATGACAGCATGCTTGAGAAAAAACAACTACTTCCCAAATAAATTCACCTGGGAACTTCAGGAAAAATGGTGCTGCTGTTATCCTGCTGGTTCAGAGACAGGGTGAAGCAAGGAGCTGGGCAGTTGCCTTATGCACTCTGGTGCTGCAGCAAAGTGGGCTGCTCTGCAGTTCTCACTGCCTCTCTCTCCTAGGAAATTTCTGTTCTCCCTTTGAATGTGCAGGGATAGGCTGGAGGTCTGTCAGCGCTCATGGCTCTTGTTTCACTCTTGCTGCACGGCAAGTCATTTACAAGTGTACATGACAGCCATTCCCAAGCTTTAAAGCGTACATCCAACTGTGGCAGCTAATTCAGAATGGCACTGCCAGTGAGCTCAAGTGTGTGAAAGGGAAAACAGGGGCCAATCACCCCACTGAGAGCCCAGGTTAATGTTTGGTAGCAAGGTGCAAAGTAACTGAGAAGCTGATCCTGAATCAAGCCCTCATATGCATGAAAAATTTCATGGCTGAATCTCACGTATTTATATATTTTCTTTTTATTTTGTCCTCTGTCACACTGATGGACTGATGCAGGCTGACACTGGGTTACGTAGCAATGTTCTTTCACTCACTCAGGGCTCCCACTGATCTTGCCTCTAGGGCTCTCCTAGTGGAGAGTGGATACAGCAATTTCCAGAGGTTATTCCAAATAGGCTGTTTTACTGATAGTCAACAACTCCAGGCAAAGAACAGGAAAAATTGCTGAGGACCATTTTATATCACAGACAGAGAGATGAGGAGCCTAAACGCAAACCCATAAAGTCTGCAAATGAGAAGTGCAAGATAAATGAAAACAAACTTTTGGGAAAAAGTAAACAAGGGTTTATGATGTCAATCTGATTGAAAACAAATATGCAAAGGCACTAGGATTAATCAGTCACTATAGTGTGAAGCCAAGCAGCATGGGATTCATTCTATCTTTGCTCAGTTGCTGAGCATATATTTAGACTGAGTGCTTTCATTGCAAGGCTGTCTGGGCCTGACCCAAAGAACCACACTCATACAAAAAATCCCATTGAATTCAGCAGTATTTTCCACAAGAGGAAAAAAAAATCTTTGTTCTACTCTCTCTTAGCTCTTACTGTGGCATTCAAATACTAGCAAACAAGCTGTAAGAATGATGGAAGCATTTTCACCAGCTTTACAGGAGCATAAAATGATGATGTGATGTTCTATGCAGACTGGAGAATTAGGACTACTGCTAGTAGTGGAAGGTCACCTAGAAATGCTCCTCCCATCCCTGCTTAGAGGAGACTGAAAACAGGCCAGTCTTTATTTGACCAGGATTAAGCTGTGGGTGACTTGCACTGCCAATATTTATCTGGTGAAACAAGGTGCTGTTCTACCAACTCTAAGTAATGCCCAGGGCATACTATCACCGCAGCCGGTGGGCTCAGTTTCTGTGTCCAAGCAGCATGGAGAGAATTCTGCCAGAAGCAGCACTGGGTCAGGCACATGTACCTCTACACAGAAATAAATATATATCTATGTGTATGCATATATGTGTGTGCCTGCATATACATATATGCATGTATTTGTACATATACACCTATATTAATGTACGTGAAAAAGGTTTCATGTGCATTACCAGGAAATTCTTCTTAGAAAAATGGTGCTTTTTTTAAATAAGGTGTCAGTTAAAGCCTGATACCTAAAGGCAGTATTTACAGAGTCAAAAGCTGCGAAAGTCTGACTAGGCTGATGTCACAGGTCTGGGGGATATGTTGTTGCATGTTGGCACTCTTGCTTCTCGAAGTTGCTCAGCCAGCCAGAGAATAAGCCATTGCCACAGACGTTGTCCGTGCTCTCCTGTTCCAGGCAAAGTGCACTTAGCTAGTTCACTGCCCTGCGTATTGCTACGGTGCTGAAGGTCTTTCTGGGCAAACTACTTACTCTGAGCCCAGGAAAGCTGTTGGTTTGTGAGTGGATTCCTCACGCGTACGTGGTTTTCTATATCAGCAAGTCCAGAAGCAGTCTCAGTGAATTGATTTCACTCAGTAGCTCAGTTAAGAAGGGTAGCCCATGGGATATGGGTCATTTTGGCTACATCTTTTCACCTCCAGAGGCTGTGGTCCTCTGAAGTGTACCTTACAGCCTTGATCACAGAAATCCTATATTCTTTTCCATTTGTCAGAGAGGTAAAGAGCTCTAAAAGAAGCTGCTGAGCAGCCTATCTCCAACATCTGGCTGTAGTGCTGCACCTTCAGGGCTTCTTTCAGGAACAGCAGGGAATATAGCACTGCTCCATCTGCCAGCCTTGTGGCAGATCAGCACTTCACATATGTTGCAAGAGGGAAGCTTGCTCGTTCTCCAAAGCCTGTGAGAATCATCAAGGACAGCAGGGGAGGCAGAACTGCATTTGCAGAGAGTGTCACGCAGCCTCCTAGCCTTCTAGAGGCTGAAGCTGGGCTGGGATTGTTTAGAAGAAAATATTTCCTGCCATGTTGTTTGTGTCTATCTCCACCCTAGGATGTCAGCACGTAACTACCGAGATGCACCCAGAGTATACGGCATGGTTTCTCCAAGGCTGATCTGCAGCGCCTGTACTTCTGCAACTAAAGACCAGTGATGAAAGGAGGCATGAGATGACTTTTAAAGGCCCTAATAAAGGGGGAAAGAAACACAGCCGAATAAAACCTTACAGCATGGTGGTATCTTCTTATTCCCCAGACAGGCTTCCACCCCCTCACCTAGTAGGGACAAGTCAGGAGAGATATGTAACTATAAGCTACTCTTCTTTGTATTCCCTTCTGCCCCCAGGGGAGCAGTTGTCCCCATGACTTTCCTCTCCCACAGAAAATCCTCCCAGTTCCACATGGGATACAAGCCTCTCCCTCCCTTCATCTCTCAATAAATATGCCTGCCAGGGGTTATCAAGCTGAGGGTCATTTTCAGTGCTAACAATGGGAAAAAAGGCAATATCCAGCTGTTACAAAAGTAGTAAATCTAGTTACTTTGCAACTGTGCTTCTCAGTTTCCAAGCCCCCCAACGGATTCCTGATACATTCCATATTTTATTCTCTTTATTTCATTTTCCATTTGGCAAAGGGCAGGCTCCGAACCAATGTGAAGAAAAACAACTTTTTTTTTTTTCCTTTTTTTTTTTTTACCACGCTATCTCTGCTCCAAGTCAGGCCAGGTAGCGCTTATCATTTCCTCTGCACAGCAAACACCAGCGTGCACGCGTTTCCTGCCGGCGAGTCCTAAACTGCAAGCTGACATTGTTTTCAAGTCCCCTCTCACTTGGAGGCAAGAGCAGCTCTGCCGCACAGTGCTTCCTGTTGATGTCAGGTCCCTCTTCCTCTCAAAGCAAATGGGCTTCCTGCCGGCATCTGTGTCCTTTTCCATGAGGACTAACAGGAGGTTTTCCTATACAGAGGATGGGGGGGAAAAAAAAAGAAAAGGTAGCAGAGACAGGGATATAATGGGGAGGAGCAAGGCAAGGGTGGATGGGGTTTTTTTTTCCTAGCAGTGTTGAAGAACATCTGGGGCCTCTCTCAATGAGGCAGAGAGAGAAGAGATAACAGGTCAAAACAATAAAGCCGTGTCTCAGGGATGACAGTATTTGCAAGTACCAGAGAAATAATTTATTAGCAGAGAACATCAGAGACTAATTACAGCTGCCGATTTCCCACTGCTAAGGAATGTAAGCTCACAAAAGAAAACTTACAGCCATGGCCCCTGTGATCCAGCGGCGCTGTCGTAAGCTGTGGGAGATGCCAAGACCTTTACACCAGACCATTGCCTTCGTTTTTATTCTTTCAAATGAAGGAACTGCCACCAGCGCTGTTTCATCAACAGTGGAGAAACTGGACAACAATTACAGAACATGGCTTATGCCAAGTTGAAGCACTTCAGCTTCACAGACTGCAATTGCATGAGCCACTCTCCCAGCAGAGAAGGGAAAACCTAACCTAACCAGACACCATTTTGGACGTCCCTCAGTCCATGGCATTCAAGGTTTGCATTGTCCCATTGGACAAGCTGATGGGTTTGTCCCAGCTCGCACCAGGAAGTCTGCTGCACAGTGTAAGAAATGGCCCGGGAGAGCTCTGTCACTGTGGGGACACACAACAGGGCAGGACACAAGGAGCAGAGCCACCCATGGCAGCGGCGTGGCCTGCCCTCCGCAATGTGTCAGCCATATGGCCCCCACAGCCTCCAGCACAGGGTGAGGAGTTGGCTTGCATTAGGACATGTTCCTCTCCAAGCAAAGGTTTCCCCTGACTGAGGAAATAGTCCCCCAGCATTTTCCATACCACACCTAAAACCACGGCCGAACAGGTGGGCTGGGGAGGGAGTTTACTGAGGGGTCCCTAGCAATCACCAGAAGGGGACCCGTTCCTTCGAGTCTTAACGACTGATCCTAATGGTTGTCTGGGATGAGTTTCATGTGTATTTTAATAAAATATATTGTTATAATGTGATCTCGTCCTTTTTTTCCAATTTCTCGCCTGGTCACCTTCCTGTGTCACCATAGGAACTAAGCAAGGGGTTACACTCCCAATTTCTGGCTGTAAATTGCCACAGAGGCTGACAAAGTTACTCCAGCTTTGTGCAACTGTAACCATCAGCAGATGTGGCCCCAGGTCTGGCAGATCCAGCTGAATTGCAAAAGAGTGAACTGGGGCTTAATTTTCCTCACAAGAAGAAATTCTTACTCAAGGTGTAATTGCAAAATCTTGTCAGCTGGTGTGGATGTAAGATGCAAAGGAGAAAAGCCCACCTAGGTTCTCACAGCAGAAGTTGGCCAGGGCCACTGAAATTGGCGGTGCTAACATTTAGGCAAGCATTCCTGGCCACGAAAGATGTGCCCCACATGGCTAAACTCAGCTGGAGCTGTGCTGCTGCTCACACATGAGAGCAGGATGGGGAACCAGGAGAGGAGACCTCCCTGAGCTTTTTAGGAAGCTCCAGCCTACACCATGCCAGCAGCTTTTCTGGAAGGTGCTTAGCAGTTGGCGGAAACAGCTAAAAGCCATGAGTGCTTTGCAGGATGAGGCACCATTTCCAAAGCTGCTCTGGGAGCAAAAATGCACTTTGACAAAGGAGAGCGCAAGAGAAACAGGTACCACCAAGCTCACATCTTCCCATCACAGTCTCCCTCTCTTTTGGTACAGCTTGCTCTTCATGAACGAATTTCTTCAATCCCTCTTAAGCAATGTACTGACCAGGAAAAGGGCGTGGAGATTATTAATGGAAAAATCCTTGAGTCTTTTAGCCCTGTAATATAGCTACAGTTACAAGGAAAACATACTGTGCTGCATATGGGGAGGAGGAAGAGAAAAGGAGCAGAAACTCTAATGATCTACAGGGACTGACTCACAAGGAAGAGCAAAGTGTTGGTGGTAAATAGGCACAGCTGGCCCAAACTATCAGGAGAGAAAAGAACAAGCACAATAGCAAGCTGCACAAATACCACCAAGGGAAAGGGCTTTTTCTGGATGATCAAGGGGTTGTAACTAGGAGTGACTAAGTGAAATCATGAGGGGAAATTTAGGTTGAATGGTAAGAAAAACCTCCTAGGAGTGAGATACAGTATCATGTAGAATTGCCTTCTCAAGGGAGGGGGTGGGAGCCACACTGTCTGGATATTTAAAATTAGGCAGAAGATTACTCTGAAGGGAATGGTCCTCCACGGGCCAGTGTGACGAAGACAAAACAGTCTTTCTGGCCTTCCTGTCGTTATCAGGTGATGCCTTTTAAGCCACAGGGAGATCCCCTGGAAGAGCTTGCTGTGTTAAGTGTAAAGGAAAGCATATAGTGCCAGCACTCACTACAGCAAGGGATAACCACAACCAGCAGCTGGAGCTTAAATTGGATACTAAAGCATGCAGGAGGAAAGGCTACTTGAAAATATTCCAGCAGAATGAATTTCCAGTGGGAAAGTGTGCATTTCACAGAATTAAAATGTTACACTGGAACACAGCGTTTCCATCAGATTTTTTAACCAGAGAAACATTCAAATGCATTATTTCTAGAAGGTGAAATACATTCACTTCCGTATCATTATTTTTGAGATAATATAACCTTTTGGAGAATTTTTATTTAGGGAAAGTTTCTACTTTTTTATTCCAATTCTGGATGAAAGGAAGCCTTGTTGTAGGGGAAGATGGAGCACAGTCCAAAACAGTAACCGGCTCTAATGCACATCAAGTGGTATCACCCATGACTGGCTAGTGTTTGCTCCTCTCTGCACAATTCTGAGGATGGTGGCACCATTCCTTGCAAGCTGAAGCCCAGAATATTGTCTGTGTGGCTTGTCGATGAAGAAGAGTCTGAGGTACTGAATGCCTTCTTTGCCTCAATCTTTAATAGTGAGACCAGTTGTTCTCTGAGTGCCCAGCCCCCTGAGCTGGCAGACAGAGACAGGGAGTCTAATGAAGCCCCATAATCCATGAGGAAATGGTGACTGACCTACTGCACCACTTAGACATGCAGAAGTCTATGGGGCCAGATGAGAACCGAGGGTACTGAGAGAGCTGGTAGAAGTGCTCACCAAGCCACCTTCCATCATTTACCAGCAGTCCTGGCTAACTGGGGAGACACCAATTGACTGGAGGTTAGCAAATGTGACACCCATCTACAAGAAGGGAAGGAAGGAGGATCCAGGGATCTACAAGCCTGTCAGTGTGACCTCAATATTGGGAAAGGTTATGGAGAAGATCATCTTGAATGCCGTGGTGTGGCACATACAGGAAAACTAGGTGATCAAGCCCAGTCATCATGGGTTTATGAAAGGCAGATCCTGCTGACTAACCTGATCTCCTTCCATGACAAGGTGACTCTCTTAGTGGATGAGGGTGGACATTGTCTACCTTGACTTCAGTAAATCTTTTGACACGGTTTCTCCCGGAGGAACTGGCTGCTCATGGCTTCGATGGGCATATGCTTTGCTGGATAAAAAACTGGCTGCATGGGGTGCCCAAAGAGTGGTAGTGAATGGAGTTCAATCCAATTGGCAGCCAGTCACAAGTGGTGCCCCCAGGGCTCAATACTGGGGCCTGTCCTCTTCAACATCTTTATCAATAATCTGGATGAGGGGATCGAGTGCACCCTCGGTAAGTTTTCAGATAACACCAAGTTGGGTGGGTGTGTCAATCTGCTTGAAGGTTGGGAGGCTCTATAGAGGGATGTGGACAGGATGGATCAATGGGCCAAGGCCAGTAGGTATGAAGTTCAACAAGGCCAAGTGCCAGGTCCTCCAGTTGGGCCACAACAACCTCCTGCAGTGTTACAGGCTTGGGGACTAGTGTGGCCAGCAGGAGCAGGGAAGTGATTGTCCCCATGTACTCGGCACTGGTGAGGCCACACCTGGAGTATTGTGTCCAGTTTTGCGTCCCTCTCTACAAGAATAACACTAAGGCACTGGAGCGTGTCCAGAGGAGAGCAACAAAGCTGGTGAAGGGTCTGGAGAGCAAGTTGTATAAGGAGCAGCTGAGGGAACTGGGAGAAAAAGCGGCTGAGGAGAGACCTTATCACTCTCCACAGCTCCCTGAAAGGAGGTTGTGGTGAGGTGGGGATCAGTCTCTTCTCCCATATAACAAGAGATAACACAAAAGAAAATGGCTTCAAGTTGTGCCAGAGGAGGTTTGCTTGGATATTAGGAAAATTTCTTTACAGAGAGGGTTGTGAAGCACTGGAACAGGCTGTCCAGGGAACAGGTGGAGTCATCATTCCTGGACATATTTAAAAAACATATAAATGTGGTGCTTAGGGACATGGCTTAGTGGTGACCTGGCAGCGCTGGGTTAATGGTTGGACTTGATGATCTTAAAGGTCTCTTCCAACCAAAATGAATCAGTGATTCTGAGAACAGGAAAAGCAGGCAAGTGTCTCTAGGGTTTGCTTTTCAACCCTCAGGATACAAATACCCTCATTTGAAATCTTGCTTGTATCTCACATTCCCCATTGTGAGAATAAAACCCCAGAACAGTCTCACAGAATGTGCTTCACTTCCGTCAGCAAAATTCTAACCCCTTGGCAAGGAGACGTGAATTAACAGAGGATAAGTGTCGTTCTCATCCCATAGGTGCAAAAAATGAGAAACAGAAATGAGCTGGCAGCCTGAGGTCTTACAATGAGTTAGTGGAAATCTGATGTTAGAGCCCACGGCTTTGATTCCCGCTCTGTAACTAAACCACACTGCTAGTTTTCTTGTATCTGAACTCCCGGTAAATAGAAACTTACCTTCAAAAGTTCAGAAGCTGGTAAAGCATGAAGAGATTGCAACTGGCTTATCAGAATCACTGACCCAGAAAGTCAAGCTGAAAGTCTCCCACAGATGTGTTTTCAGGAAGAGGCTCAATTCTCCCCAAGCTTCTACCAAACCAGAAAGACCCTCCCTATCCAAACTTGTAGCCAAAGTTTGGACACACAGACTAAAACCTCAGGAGATTTGAGTCAGACAATGTTGATCAGATTCTTGGGGCAACCTTTTGGGTTGGTTTTCCTAAAAGCTAGTTTTCTACCAAAAGATGAGACTTCAGTACTCCTGTGCCTGGGAATGTTTGAAATTGGACCCATGTTTTGTGGCTTGGTCTCACCTCTAATTCTTTTCTTTTTTTTCCTCTTAAATGGTTCTCTCATAACTAAATACCACAATAACAGTAAGAAGCTACCCAGAGGCCATCTGGGGAGAAACTGCATTACTTCTAATCATTTCAGGGAAGGGAGGTTGGTGGGGGGTGGGAATCAAGGCCTGAATTCACTGGAAAAGATGTCCTGTCTGTTCACAGATGACTTACACCAAACTTCTTGCGTTCCCTGTCTTCTGACTTCTTCCATCTCCTCAACTATCCATTGGTTTTCTTTCTTTGCCCTTCATTTTGATTTCACAGGGCACTCAATTTACAGCATTATTTTTTTCCCATGGAGACCAAACTCAAGCCCCACCTTTGGGACCTGGACCAAGTTTTAAAATCCCTCCCCAGCAAGAAGGCACTTGCATCTGGCATTTACGATTCAGGCCTGTATCTTCCAACTGCAGCGCCAAACTGGATCAAAGACTTCCTAGTTTTTGTTCACAATTTTTGTTCCCTTCTCTGTTCCCTTGAAATGTCAGCAAACATGATGGCTTTGTTGATGCCATCAGGGTGGTCTGACCGCTTCCCACGCTGGACATGCAGATTGGGTAGCTGTGGAGCAGTCAGCAATTCACTGGGTGTCTCCTCTAGGATGTTGTTGTTCCTCAACACCAAGGCAGTGGCCCGAAGCAGCAACATTGCCGTGAAATCACAGAAAATAAATCCGCCTCCAGCTGCCCTGGCTCACACAGGAACACTCAAGACTGTTTGTTCCAAACCAGCAGCTGCCGATGTTGCCAGGATGACAGGAAACCATGCTGGGAACTTAGAGCTCTCCTCCTATGTTGGTATGGATATCCACCCCTCCAGACATTCCTCGCTTTTTCTGGAGTAAGGCTCAAAATATGTTACTGCTGCCTCCTGAGCTGAGAGCCTGCAGGGCTGTCAGAGTTCACAGCCCTCTTCTGGGTCTCTGCTGACTTCCAAGTGGAAATAGTTTCTCTCAAATCCAGGTGGGGGACACAGGCATGTCCTGCACCAGACGTCTCCTGTCACCTCCCCAGATGCCCCCAGGGCTGCTCTGAGGTGACCTGGGACTTCCTTGGTGTACCGTCTGTTCCTCAGTCTGTGCTTGGCTGCACTGTGGGGTAGGGGCAGGTGGCACTTCCAGCCAGCCTGACCCATGTTGTTCCCTGCAAGGTTATAGAAGATCCTGTGCAGAGTCCAGCAGGCTCTGCCTGAGCCGTGGGAAGTACCCACAAAACGTGTTCTGCCTGCTGTCACAGAATCACAGGGCAGTTCACAGGAGGGATGAGGAAAAAGATAGGCTATGAGTCAACTACCAACCACAGGCCATACTTCTCTGCCCTATCAGAAGAACCACTTTTAGCCCGCACTGCCTAGTAAGGGCTGCCTTAGCACCACTCCTCTGTCCACCTGAAGTGTTTGTACCAAGGGAGATCCTCACAGCTTCCAGGACATGTGTCCTGCTCTCTGCTTTGCCGGCCAATATGCTGCAAAATATCTGTTGTGGACTCTCAGCTCTCCTGAAATAATGGGTTTGGTTTCAGCCTGAAGAGCCCAAGTAACGCTGCTCTACTGCACTTTCCTGGTAGCCATAGTGTTACGGAATTTTGAAATGAGCTAAGGCTCTTCCTGCTCTCTGCTCTTAATCTCTGAGCTTCAGTCAATCTTTTCCTACCACAATGCTTTTTCCCACTGTTTATTATTAATTCATTTTCTCCAATTACAGCAGAAAAGGGCCCTGGCCAAAGAAGAATTTTGCAGCATGTCTCAAGAAAAGATCATATTGTCTACAGCTTGGCTTCATTTAAGGAAGGTCGTTCTGGGGTCAAGCACCCTCAAAACCTTTTCTCCAGGTCTCCAGAACCCCCGATCCAGGCAGTGTCATTGAAGTTTTCAACACGAATGCTGCGCTGATACACAACCAACCTCACCAACACTTTCTGAGCAGTTGCTCCTTCAAGAGGTTTACGCCAACACAATCTTCTTCTCTTGGAGTTGATGCTATCAGCAGTGAATTACAATAGTACTACCTGCTGTTGACAAATCCACCTAGAATTTGTTGGTTTTTTTTTTTTTTTTCATTCTTGACACCTCTTATGTTCTGGGACATTCCTTGGATTTCCCTAGAGCTAATTTGTGGCTTACTGTGGTGGTAACAGGGGAAGTGTGGGTGTTGTGGAAGCATGTCGTCACAAAATGGAGATTAGCAAATATGCACATCACATAGACATTGCTTTTGTTCTGCTGTTTTGCCAACCTAAATCATAAGCCCCTTTAAGGCTGGGAACACTGGCAGTATATGCAGATTTTAAGTACTTCCACACCAGTTGGCTTCAGCATCCCAGATTTATACTAGTGTCACTGAGGTCAGAGCTGGCCCAAAGCCACGCAGCCTGTGCTTCTGGAGCAGCTCACTGGTAAAAGGCAGCACACTGAAATGGAGGCAAAGTGTCAGAGTGCTGCAAGGTGCTGGAGAAACTTTTCAGAGCCGCAGTAACAAAATGAAGACACTCTTTCTCTGCCAACATATGAATCCCTTGAACTTCTTGCGTCCCACTGTGAGGGGCTCTGCGTGTTAGAGCGCTTGAAAGGACACATGGGGTGCCAATAGGCACGGCCCGTGGTACAACGTGCAGCCGAGAAGTATGATCCTACCCAGGTCCCTTGGCTTGTACCACCCTTCTCCACCCAGCTTTGCCACTCAGCCCTGCACATTCCCTTCTACTCCATAGCTTCATACACCATAGGACAGCTGGACAGGGGGCATCCAGTCAGGCCAGCTGTGCCTCTGGCCCACCTCAGCAGAGTAGAGAAGGGGCTGGCTGCAGGGAGACATGTTAATATGAACGCATGAAGTGCAGACACAGCTGTCATGGAGTATAGACAAACACCCTGATCCCCTGGGCATAGATGGCCCCATGTAGAGTTAAAGCCTCATTTCACATGCAGTGTTTGGGCCATCTCTGTTTTTAGGATGGCTCTGGGTAGAGGTGGGAGTCTGTTGTATGAATCCCACACACGATGCACTACTCTTGATGAGAAACGCTGAGCATAATGGCATGATTTAGCAGCATAGCCTGGTTCATAACGCCCTTGGTTTTGCAGTATGATAGTAAGCATATGGGTGTATGATGTCTCGTTGGACTTGGGGTGGAAGGGGAGATAGCAAAGCAGGGGCAAATCACAGTCAGGTGTACATTGGCAAACTTGTCCTGCTCAAAAGGAACAAATGAAATGCTGCAAAAGATGGTGGTGTTCCCGGGGAATCCACTTCTCAATCTGGCTTGCCTGGCCATGACCTGAGACTCCTTTATAAATTGCATCAGGAAGGCAGCAGTGACCAACAGAACACAACAGCTAATCATAAAATCTAAAGAATATCCATTATGTGCTCAGCTAGTGATGTTTTAAAGCCTATAATGTTTTGCATCTGTAGTCTCCTGGCCCATAGTATTTACTCTCCCTTCCCTTGGAGCCAAGCTAGAGACAGGCTCAGATAAAAACCCTGCAGCTGAACACCCCAGACTTTAGTCAAATTGAACTCAGGTGTCTGTACTTCAAATTCAGCCCCAATCAGAGCAACCTGAGAAGAACCAGTTCAAAATGAGCTGGGCTCCAGACAGGCATCTTCATCTCCCTCTTTGGTCAGGAGAGAGCAGAGGCCAGTGCTAGACCTCTAGAGTGTAATCCAAGCATGCTCTTGGGATTTGCAAAACTCATGGGCAACTCAGGTCAGCTTTGAGACCTTTATAGACAACAGACACAAGGTCTTTTTCTTCTGATTTCAGGTTTTGTTGGCGAAATATCTTAACTTCCATTTGGTAGCACTTGGGTAACCTCAGTCCTCTTCTACACAACAGCCTGTGCGCTCCTGACAGGAATCTTTACAGAGGGTTTGAAAAAGAGAATTGGAAAAATACAAATTTGGGAAATAAGAATGTTATAACCTTGCTAGTGCAAAGGCAAAAGCCGTTGCACGCACACACAGATTTAGAAGCAGCAACAGCAAAATCCTTTGAATGAAAACAGCAGTAATTTTTATTACTGCCTTGTATGAGTTTGGAATGTTGCAAAGTTAAACAAAGTAATTACAAAGGTGGGTATTTAAAAATACTTAGTGTTTCAGAGTCTCCTTTAAGATGAATCAGGTACCCAAATATTTGGGGACTGCAAAACCCATCAGGAAACACAGACAGATGAGACATATCCAGGCGGGAAGGTTGAAGGCTGCTGTCGGAGAGACAAGGAACCACAGGAGATTCCTGCAGCTTCTTTCGGGTTAGAACTACATAGATATGTACACAAAACAAAAAGAGGAAGAAAAAGAGAGGACTAAAAAGAGTTTTTGCAAGTCCCCTGCTGTTCTGTGTCTTTCTCACTTTGCTCTGATCTCTCTGTACGTGTTACTAGCTGGCAGGATGACTGCTTCCTGATTCATGATTTCATATTTAATTCTTTATACATAAAAAAAATTTAAAGGAAATTCTTACAAATGGTTTGGCCACACTGCATCAAGTCATTGGAAACTAATTCATAACCCCTGACGTTTTCTTTTTTTTTTCCTCCTTTTACAGAAAAGTTAGATGCTTTCCTAAACTCTTTCCAGACTTGAGCTATCCACAGATTGCATGTGGAAGGCAAACACAGCCCAGGCCTGGAAGAAAGAGGCTCTCATGCTGGACACACCAGTAGCTTGGGGCGTTGCAGGCGGTGTCCTCAGCAGTATTTCCTTTCAGAGAGCTGTTGCTGCATGAAAATGCTTTGGGTGTAGCAATCCTATGCTCATCCCACAGGCACTTCATGAAAGAGGCAACTGTTCCATGTTGAGAATTCAGAGAAACCTCTGGCCAGCAGCGGCTGCTGGAGGCGCCCTGATTAAAGCCCCATTGTTTTGCCCACTCCAGCAGTCCTGCTAAACCACTCTCTGATGAAGCCCCTGTCTGTCCAGTGGTTTGGGAAAAGGCAAATAAGTAAATACCGTCATTGCTGGGAATAACAAAGATTGGAGGAAGCAAGAAAAGAGGAAGCAACAAAAAAAATCTCCTTTAATGCACTACGTTTTTTCAAAGTCAAATGCCAAGAGTTGGTTTTCTGGGCTATGTTTCCTTTTTCTTTCTGACTCCTGGATCTTGCTGTACTAAGGGCTTTGAGACACTAACAAACACATTGCAAACACAAGAAGGGGTGTTGCAGGAAAAGGGCGTTGAGATCATACTTAATCAAACTTCCTTACATTTTGATAGCTACATTGCTGCTGTATAAGTCAATCATCTCTTTGCCTTTGCAGTTCTTTGCAGCCAACACAGCTGAGCCACATACTTCAGGCCAAGTCCTGTATCCTGATGGTAGTACACGTCTGATGGGTTTCAGAGGGGAAAAAAATGCCAGGCTTAGTTCATCTCCTTGCATTGGTCTATCTCAATGGGGGACGAACTGCATGATCTAAGACCAGGAACTTATTAGAGTCTGTAAATTCAGAGAGGTTTTGATTCATAGCACAGGCTTCCAAAGCAAAGGAAGCTGAGGCACTGCATCCCTTCAGCAGGCAATGAAGCTGAGCAGGTTCAAACATTAAGTATTGAAAGCCTATGCAAGCAAGACAAAGCTGCTCTTGCTCACATCCATAGACTCTGGAACTGATGAGCGACTGAAGCTCATTCTAAGATCAGCTAGGCAGCAAAGGGGGAATGAAAAAAATGTAGGGGGGGACTGAGAAAAAAAATGCAGCGGACTGATGAAAAAAAATCGTAACTCATAATGCAGTAACTCAATGGCATCTACTTGCACTTTCCAAACTCAAGGTTGTTTCAAGGGCTGAAAGAAGCCAGAAATAATTCCCTCACCTCTTGTCCTGGATCACTTTTGATGAAAGGGTAAGAATCTGGAAGAGGAGTTCTGGATAACAAGAGTTGTTGATGCTGTGAGCATCTTCCTTTGCTCTCCACTGTTTCTGATGAACAGTAGTCCTGTCTATCCTCAAGATGTCTTCCCAGAAAAGGATTTCTTCATCTGTTCTACCTCTACTACCAAAGCTGCCAGGATTTTGAATTTTGCTCCCGCTTATAGCCCTGTCTATTCTATTATTCATTGGCAGTCTCCAATAGAGTCAGTTTTGCTCTCATACTAGTTTTTCCATCCTTCCCCTCCTCCATTTCAAGCATATTGGAATTTCCTCACATGCTTTCTCCACTCCACTTTTGCCCTTATTGCCTTTCCCCATTCATTCCTTCCAGTCTCCTTTTCAATTTCTCTGCCACAGTTCTTCCCTCCCAGCCGTTTATTCAGATGCATTGTCATTAGCTTCTACAAGTAACCTAAGTTTGGGCCTGGTCCCAGAACCAGAGTCAACTGAAATTGTTGCTGGTGACTTGTAAGGGACAGTCCTTTCCATGAGCCAGTCAAGAACCATGTCCCATGGTGTGGAAAGGGAAAGGCATGTTATTTCACCTTCTCTCTTCTAAATCAGAGACTAAAAACTGAAGATTGCAGTCTTGCAAAAAGTCTTTGTAACACTTTTTTTATCTTGTTGTGGTTGGTTTTTTGTTTGGGTTTTTTTGGGGGGGTGGGGTGTTTTGTTTTGGGGTTTTCTGCAAGATTAGGAGAACTAAAGACAGTATCCTGGCCAAATTCCAGTTTAGGGTAATCTCTTCTGCTATGTCAGATAGATGCTGCATTGTTCTCCATTTCCGAGACCCACAGGTTAGGTGGTAAATGGGTGTCATGTTCTCTTCAAAGCTAAAACACTATGTATCAGGGCAGAGGCCGTACTAACTCAGAAGAAAGCATTAGCAACCTTCCTCTCTAGTGTTCCCTCCGTTTGAGGCTCTTGGTATGGGGCCTGCCCAAGTCAGGCAAGCTGGATGAGCACCATCCTTTTCTGTCCTCACTGCTGCAAAAGCCCACTTTTCAGTACTGGATGATGAAAACAGATGAGACCCTCCACATTTAATAATAATAATAATAATACCAACAATATTAACAAAACCAACAATACTGAGAAATTTGTACCAAAGAAGACGATAAAACATGATAAAAAAAGATGATAACAGCATCTTTTAACCACTGAGGAGAGTAGGATGTGGAAAAAGGAGCAGCCAAAGATCTCTCACTGAGTCAAGCAGTGGCAGGAGCAGAGCTTGCCGTAAACTGTGACATGCCAACAGCATGACTCCTACCACCTCCTTTGCTCTACTCAGTTCAAACTCCAATCTGAGCAAGTCAGCCTTCATTCACATACAAATCCCAAAACATAAAGAAAAAAGCAAAAAGTGTGCTTTTAAGCTGCTTACATTTCCACCAGGTCACAAAAATGGACACAGGATAAAGGAAGCCAAGCTGAGAGTGCAAAACCTCATTTCGCACTTGAAGGTCCACGCTCGCTTTTAGCATCTGATACTGCCTCAGCACAGGGTGTGGGGTGGATGGCACTGCCCAGGGCACACGTGGAGGTCCTCCCAGTGTTTCAGACAACTTGAGCTGCTTTCAAAAGCACTCAGCTGAAATTGCTGACACATGTCAAATCCCCCGAGCAGTGTTATTGGCCCAGCCAAGTGAATTCGAGGAGCCGTCTGGCCAGGGACGTAGTGCTCATGTGCCAGGGGCTGGCCTCTTGCTCCCCCGGTCAGGATAATTGGACATTGTTCGGCCACTGAATTGCTGCTCTGTCGGGCTGCGGGCTTGTCTCGTAGGGACAAGCTAATTAACATGCAAACTGCCAAGGGAAGGAGAGGGTCAGAGATGGCCCTCACCCTTTCCTCTCCCCCATAATAAACAAAAGGTTTAAGTGAAACCATGATGCCCCAATGCAGGGAGAGGAGGGGAAGGGCGAAGACCCTTGGACACTTTCCATTCAAACCCTAATATGGGAGTCCTCCTCAAGCAGAGGAGAGGACTTTCCTGCCATACCCAAGTTTTTGTTTGCAATCAGTTCCCTGTGAACTTGAGAGCAGCCCCCAAAGCCACCCAGAGATCTCGGCAGCGCACAGTGCCACACTTGCTGCCTTCTCTCCCTTATCCCACATCAGCCGAGGTCTTGCTTTTCACCACCACAGACAGCCCTACTAAAGAGCTGAAAACACCGCAGAAACAAGATTGCACTGAATGTCCCAACCTCCACACTGGCATTGCCATGTGGTAAAGCAAGCAGCACTATTGCTATCAGCCTCTTTTCCATGAGGCAGAAGAGGGGAAAGGGATATAAACAAGGCACTTTGCAAGCTAAAATAGCTTTCCGTAAGCCGAAGAATTGATGTCAGGTGCACCTGCACTGTCCCCGGAATCACAGCTATACAAAATGTTCTCATATTCTGCAAACATTCTCTGTCAAGAGGCAGGAACACATTTTTCTGATTTTTCATATTCTCTCTAAGAAAACATGCAAGTCTCTTACCCTTTTTCTACCAATGCTCACTTAAATTTACTTTGTAAGTACGTAACATTGCAAAGAAAAGCTTTGTTGTCACTCTTTGTCCATCTACTAAATCCTTCCAACATTCTGCAGTGATTTCAAATCCGTAGTAAGAGATGCATGAAAAATCCAAAGTAGGGAACCATTGTTAGAGCAGGGATAAGCCTACAAAGCCCTTAGGGTCCAGAGCTGCAGTTCTTCTCTGTCTTTAATGCCCAAGAGCCAACATCATTAATTTAACGAGTGCCTTACATCCTGAAATATCTCACAAACTGCAAAAACAAGACTCACTCCACCCACCTCTAGGCTGGGAGGTGGCAGCTGTTGAGCTGGGCAAAGCAACGCTACGTGACAGTTCAGGACACTGAGTGAAAAAAAAAAACCAAATCATGGCTCCAGCTGTAATTGCTTCAGAAAAATGGAAGATGCAGCACAGCATGTAAAGGTATAAAAAAGTCCCCAAGAAGGGGACAAACAAAAGATAAACTAGAGACATTTGCAAAGATTGGGGCCCTCCTTTTACCTTGCGTGCAAATGGCAACATTTCCCTAAATGATGACAAGGCAGCAACTTGACTGAACTGATATGACGCTTGCCATCTTCTGAATCACCTACCCCACTCCTGCAGCAGATCTTTTTGGACGACTCCCATGCAAGCGCTAACCAGACGCAAACCTGCCTAGGGTGTAATTGCTGCAAGCACGGCTTAAGGCTGAACAGCAGCACACTTATTGCGCTGCCGTGTTTAGCGGCCTAAGTAGTATCCAGTTAATCTTCTCAAATCTCATTACCGCAGCAGAGTGACAGATGGGTATTTTAGCAGGCTAGAAATGAGGGCTAATTAGGGCTCCTAGCCTTGCTTTGTGTTTATTACATTTGTTCCTTGCCTGCCTGTGAAGCACATTTGCGAGCAGTGCCGGGGGAGGCAGGGGGCTGCCTCCACTGCCACGCTCTGCCTCCGCTCCGAGGACAGCAGGTACTGGATCACCTGCACCTGGCTGATCTAGAGATGGGGCTGCAGGAGGATGTCCTACTCTTCCAGGTTCTGGCAAGTCTAGAAGGAGACCACCAAATTGAAGCTATTGGGATCCGGAACTGAATTTTCTGACTCGGCCCCCATTTGTGGCTTTACACAGCACACCTCAGGCAGCAGTATGTGACTGGCACTCCCTGTTGAGCCAGGAAACAAGAATAATGGACTCAGTAGATCAAAACCAGCTCTTCCCATTTACCGCTCCTAAGCCCACCTTAGGCGCAGACACTTGATGTATTGTCTTTGGCAACATGTACATACTGCTGTCCTGGCAATAAAGTTATTGAAATGGGAGGCGGGGGGGGAGCAGGAGGAGACACGGTATGACCACAGACACACACACACACACACCCCCAACCAAGTCAGAGGAAGTAAAAACACTTGAGAGAAGGGAGAATCCCCCATGCCCCCTCTGTAACCCTGAGCCATTGCCTCAGGCCAAACCCCTCGCTCCTTTCAGAGATTCCAGGACGTTTGTTTTAACTTTTTTTTGCTGCATTCCTCTACCTTGATGTACTTCTGGTTTCCAGCTGGGACGGGAAAGGAGAGAACAGGATCATAGAAAGAGGAAGTAAAAACACTTGAGAGAAGGGAGAATCCCCCATGCCCCCTCTGTAACCCTGAGCCATTGCCTCAGGCCAAACCCCTCGCTCCTTTCAGAGATTCCAGGACGTTTGTTTTAACTTTTTTTTGCTGCATTCCTCTACCTTGATGTACTTCTGGTTTCCAGCTGGGACGGGAAAGGAGAGAACAGGATCATAGAAGGAAGTCTGTTGCTCTATTTTTCTGGCTTGAATAGAAGCAGCAGTTGCAATAAATCTCACAAGAGAGTTTGTTCTCCTTTAGCCTCTCATGTATCAGAAACTACCTGACCAGAGCAAGGGTAAGGAAAACGAAATACCAAGTGAAGCACACTAGGTATTTAAAAAGAGGCATATAAAAAGAGAAAGAGCAAAATGGTGAAGCTGTTCCCCTCTTTGATTTTGCTTAAGGAAAGCAAGCAGTTCAGTCCCACTGACAGCTTATTTATTTCACACAATTTGCAGGGCAGACGCAAGGGATCCAGAAGGAGGCTTGCCCTGCCTAATCACACCTCTGAACCTCCTGAGGTGTGACTGCCATCCCTACCAGCAGCACCACAACGAGAGCTAAACAGAAAAACAAACAAGCACCAGTTGCGCACGGAGCAAAGGATTTTCCACGTGCTGGTTGACCCTGTTACGCTGCCAAGCTGTCTGCGCAACAGGGCTGACAGTCACATTCTCTGCTGAGATGGCAAATACAGAATACTAACAGTATCAAAAATATCCTAACTTCTGATCCAGAAAAACACCCCACCCTTTTTCTTCCAGTGTTCTGGGTGTGCTAAATCAGCATTTTTTGATGCGCCAGTGAGTATAAATGGTGAGATCAGACGCAGAGCTAGCCTGGGTTCTCAGCCTCGCATTCCACATGTAGAGAAAGTTTGTGAGCATGTCAGCACCTTTCAGAAGAAAAAGGCAATACCAGTGCTGCTGTGTTTGGTGAAAAACAGCACTGGTATCCTTTAAATGAAGTTTGTACTGGAGAATCTGACTTGGTCTGCTGTCTAAGGCTCTTCAGGAA
>NW_010433204.1:31563-46753 GCF_000710305.1 Buceros rhinoceros silvestris
GGAATGTCTCCTGGCCCTTTAGATGTTCAATCCCTGTTTTAGAGATGCAGGTGTATCTCCTTTAACCATTTTGCCTTGTGACAGTATTTAATGACATACAAAACAAAATTCATGCACGTTCCCAGATAGGAGATAGCAGAAAGGACATGAGATGTAAAGAGAGATTTTCATTTGGTTTGGTGTTTAGTTTTGGGGTTTTTTTTAATTATTCTGTGCTTTACAGAACTAAACAAAGCTTCCTGTTCCAGATGATAAATCTTCAAGCTGCTCCTGGCCCCAGAGAGCACAGGAGATAATAGCGTTTCCAAAGGCATTTAGTTAGTTGAGCCTTGAGCATAGAAGAGAGCAGAGAGAGGAGCTGGAGATAAATGGATATGAAGCCAGCTCAGCTGCTCAGGGCATATTTCTGAGAGCAGCAGCCACAGCTGAGAATCCTTCACAGGGGTGCTTCTTTCCCTCCCCTTGCTCAGTCCCTGTGGTGGAGAAGGGCATGTAACCCCAACACCATGAAAGAAACAAGTCCAGCCACAAGCCCCCAGTCCAGTGCACAGTGGTTTCGGGGGTGACGGGGTGGGGGGGGTGGAGGGGCACAACCACCAGTTGAGAAAGCTGTGCTGCTTCAAAGGGTAGTAACCCCCAACGCTAGGAAAGAAACAAGCCCAGCCACAAGCCCCCAGTCCAGTGCACAGTGGTTTCGGGGGTGACGGGGTGGGGGGGGTGGAGGGGCACAACCACCAGTTGAGAAAGCTGTGCTGCTTCACACCAGAATTTGTAGCCAAGGCTCTGCATAGCTTTCATCAGATGCAGCATATCAGCATATTATATAAAGCATACATTAATTCATTTGAGCTGGCCAGCAGCAAGACTGCAGAAACCATTAAGGAACAGGGCCTTTTATGGAAAGATAATTAGTTTTCAACATTAACCAGATCCTTTACACCGTCCCAGTTACATGTTAGGTATTGACTGAAATTGCCAACCTGGGCTGGGTACCAAGGCCAACTTCTGACAGAAACTGTAAAAATCTACTTGTAACATCAGAAGAACTAGGAAGAGCATTGCCAGCAGGTCAAAGGAGGTGATCCTTCTCCACGCCTGAAGTCCTGTGTCCTGTGTCTGGGCTCTCCAGTACAAGAAAGACTTACTGGACCAACTACAGGTCAGGGCCACAAAGATTATTACGGGACCGGAGCATTTCCCATATGAGGAGAGGCAGAGATTGCTCAGTCTGGATAAGAGAAGACTCAGGAGGGACCTTAGCCTTTGCTCAGCACTTGCGAATCCACACCTGAAGTCCTGTGTCCTGTGTCTGGGCTCTCCAGTACAAGAAAGACTTACTGGACCAACTACAGGTCAGGGCCACAAAGATTATTACGGGACCGGAGCATTTCCCATATGAGGAGAGGCAGAGATTGCTCAGTCTGGATAAGAGAAGACTCAGGAGGGACCTTAGCATTGTGAACGAGTACCTAATGGGAGGGAATGAAGAAAGGGGAGCTGGGCTCTTCTTAGTGTGTCAGGACAAGAGGCACTAATTAAAGCTGTGGGATTCCATCTGAACACAATACTGTTTTACTACGACCAAGTCAAAGGCTAGATTAGGTTCCTCACAGAGGCTGTCATCTTCATCTGTGGAGATATTGAAAATTCAGCTGGACGCAGTCCTGGGCAACTGGCTCAAGCTGATCCTGCTTGAGCAGAGGGTTTGGTATAGATAATCTCAAGAAATCCCTGATAATCTCAGTAATTCTGAGGTTCTGTAACATTTTCTGTTACTGTTAAGGTAACTCTTCCTACATGACATTAAATCACCTCACTCAGTGGCCATCCAGACAACCCAGCATTGCCTGGAGCCGGGGGGCAGGTCACATACCACATCATCTGCTGGCACCAAGATGGAGGTAGGCTGGTCTGAGCCTAGGCCACACTGCTGCTCCCAAACGAAAGGACAGCAACTGAGGTAGGTAGATAGATAGAGGAACTGAAGGCAAGTGCAAAAGGCGTGGGTTTTGCTCTATACTTTTCAGCACACTGTTAAGATCCAAAGTGCCTCCACAGGGCTGAAAATGCGGAATCTAATCCAGTGACAGGGTGGTGTTCAAGGCGGTGTTCAAGGAGGGTGAGACAGAAGAGGACAGGGGTTTCCCTGTCCGCTTACATGGAGTGTGCCAAAAGACTTGTAGTGTTAGGGATTAAACTGCTCGCTCTCACACACAGTGATAGCATTGCTTGGCACTTGAGTGAGGGTGAAGTTTAGTATTGGTGTCTGTAACTTCATTATATGCAAAGACCTATATATCTGACAACAAGCCAGGTCTTAAGCCCATGGTAAGTACTTCCATATCTTCAATCACATGGGTGCAGAAGACCAGAAAGTCTGCTTGTGATTTCACATAAATACAGAAAACAGGGTTACGTTATTGAATTATGAAAGTTAATAATACAGTCAGCACAGCTGCCCCACATTATTCAATTTAACTCTAAATTCAGTTTATGTTATACTGTTCTCTGTCTGTGTCCATTGTAAACATGCCGCAGGGTTTTGTTGTTGTTGACAATGCAAAACACATTCACTGGAGTTATCAGCAGAGAAGCCGAAGGCTCTGGCATATGAAGAAAGGACAGCTGGTGCTTGAGGCTCTGGGAATGTATGGCAAGTAGATACTAGTAGGCAACTAGCAACACTAGTTGCCCTTAAAACAACCAGTTAGCAGCCTTTGTATTGTAATAAGGTATCTGTAGTTTCCATGTCAAAGCTCTAAGTGCATCTGACACCCTGTTGGTGGTTCAGGACTGGAGGCAGCCAACGGTAGCTCTCCATCCTTTAATCACCCTCCATTTCTATTTCACACTTAGGAAAACTGCATCCAGTGCAGATCAGAGATCCAGTCCAAGCCATCATGTGGGCAGTCAGTCTGACAGCCACCCCAGGCCCTGCAGAGCGGGACTGGGTGTACTGTTACTGACAGGCTGGTTGCGTTTCCCCTATTACCATTAAAGGAGAAACGCTGGAGCATAAATCTTTGACACAACCCTCACTGCCAGCAAATGTTGCTGCTATAGAACTCTGCCATATACACAAAGCCCAAATTACAAATGCAAGCTTGTAGTACTTTTTCTGTATCATAAGCTCTCCAAACTAGAACCAGGCCTACACCAAAACTTTGGATCCAAGCACTGCAGACAACTGGGGATCTCCCAGACTGCTCGTTCACCACGTCTACATAAGCCTATGTTGTACATCCACCCTGGGCAGTGCCAGCATTTCATCCACTGCAGTTATTTCCTTGAACCTGTGAGAGCTGTGATGCCACAAGCAGTAAAGTCCCTACTCCTTGGTTTCCCAAGTTCAGATTAAATCAGTTGTTACCAACAAAGAGAAAACATTTGCTAAATCAAAATATGCTTTCTAATTTAGAATCTGCAGGCAAGATATATGATTCATGCTGTTCGCAGGGAGTGGGGGAGAAGGCAGGATCAAAGTGGGGCTTAGTGCCTGCAAACGAAACAGCACGTGTGCCTCCTGTAGTGCTTGGTAAGGGAAATGTAAAGCAGGAGGCAGCGTGGAGAGCTCTCTGGTAATCACGCAGCATTAGCAATGGAAAGTCAATTCAGAACAAGGAACTGAGCTCTCAACACGAATGCTTAACTCTGCCACAAAGACACAAAAATCCAGCTCCCAGGAACCAGAAACAGATTGAGGAAGGAACCCAAACAACATCCAAAACAAGGAGGAACAGTGGAGTAACAGAAGCAGACAGATGGCTTCTGCTCCTATTGTTCCCACTGTCTTTTTTGCTCTCACTTTGTTGCCAGAGAGGCTGGAACTCATAATGTGATGCTCCACTTGTGAGAGTGAGTGAAGAAAAAGCAACCTTTACGTTATTAATATTTCCCCCACGCTATCCATTTTGGCAGCAGAGTTTCTCACTCCCCTGTCTGGTGGACAATCTGCCTTGGCAAACTCTGAAAGGCCAAGGAGCTGTCTTCCCCCCAACCCTGGCCCTGCTCCTCCACCTGCCAGTTCATGTACTCAGCCCTCAGGGCCCCTCTGCCACAGCTCTCCTCCACTGTACAATAATACACTCCTCCTTCTTTTGCCACCAGACTTCAGAGCCCCCCTTTTGATCCCATCACAAAGATGAGAAGATGCAGCCTTGAGTACCCACATACAGCCTCCGAGTGAGGTAGGTTAGGAAAGAGGTCTGGATTGAAAGCAATTTGGCTACAGAAAGAGAAAAAGGTCTCTTTTCAGCTCTATCAGTTCTTGAGACAGAAATCTCCAGTGCCACAGTTTCTAATTTTGAGAGCAAGATGAATGCTGCTCTTCATTCTTCTGCAGCAGATTGAATGAGCTTGTGGCATTTTCATTTTTCCAAGGGGGCTCTAAAAAAAATGACCTTGTCTTTTTCCTCCACATTGCCATTAGTGATCCTTCAGCAGTTTTCCCAGGACTTTCTGCACGCATCACTAACCAAAAGCACCTACCCTAAAGTATGGGCCTGCATTCACTTCGAAACATCAATACAGGCAAAGCAGCTTAAAAAAATACAGTAAGAGGACACAAATGCATCTTTGTGTAGTACACACTTACATGCACTATGGACTTGTGTGCACCCTCATGCACATCCCTGCATGCTTCTATCCCACAAACACACGCAGCTGCACATGCAAGTGTGAGGAAGGAAACCCACACGACCCAGAAAAGCTGCTTCACATCTGGATAGCAGGTTTAAAGATTGGCTCCAAGGCGAGTGTCTTCTCTAAGCAAATTACTTTCTTCCTGAGTGACAGGTCTCCTCATCCATCTGAATATAGATAAGGCAGCTTCATAATGAAATATATAGCATCAAAATCAGGCAGAAGACAGCATGCTAAGGGGCTGTAACGAAACAGCCAAAGAGAATCCACGGCCACCTTTCCTTTGTATAAAGCATATTACTGGTGATCTGCTATCACTGTTTCCCCTCAGAAATACTTGCCTATCCTACAGTAAATTCTTGACCTACTGCAGCTTTCCAAAGTGGTCAAGATCCTGCCTGGGGAGCCGGTGCAAGACAGAGCTGCCACATTTTTATGAGACCACTGATACTAAATGAAAACTTTCCTTATGCTTTCATTCAAATGCAGTTGTGACAAGGCAGAAGCAGTCACTGCACAAACACAAAGCATAGAAGAATACCGTATGAGCTACTATACTGTTGTCTCCTTCCCCGTATTACAATCCAGGGGCTTGTAAGGGTTTGTCCTCACTGGTTTCCGTGTGCTACATTTGCAGATAGCAGCTCCCTTTCCCTCCCTGGCCCTCAGCTGGCCAGCTCTGCTCTATGCCATGGCAAGAAGCAGCCTCAAGTGGAGAGAGTGAGGGAAGAGACTTGGTGGCTTCAAAGCTCCTCAAATGAAGCAGCCCCATTTCTACAGCAAATAACAAAGCCAATAACCATCATTAGACAAAGAGATGGAGAGTGTTTGGGTGCTACATGCTCGGGATGCGAGCCATTGAGGGAGCTGTGGAGAGTGTGGGAGGGGGTTAAGGGGAAAAGCTGAGCTCATTGCATCCCAACCAGACAACATCAGACAGGAAACAGATGTGCAAGAAACCACAGAGGGGTACAGCAACAGCAGAATTAACTCTCCAACAAATAGGGGAAACTCGGACACACAGAGCTGACCTGCTCCCTGAGAACAAGGCATCTCATCTGAGATTTGACTTTTTGCAATCCTGGCAGCATCTCCTACCCCAACATCTAGACGCCATCTTACTAAAAATGAAGGATAAGATTTAGCCTTTCTCCAAGTGCTACCTCGCTCTAAACAAATGAAGCAAAAGTAGGTCTGAATCACTACTGGTTCCTAGGCAAAAGACTGAATTATCTTTTACCAGCACAACTCAATTTTTGTAGATGCTGTGTGTATTTCCATCTTAAAAAGTGGAAGATGTACCTCGTTAGGCACCTAAAATCCCAGTCCAGATTCCCCACTGTTAGAAGTACAGGGAATATTAAATTCCATTTTGACTTAGTCCCGCTCACTTTAACAGCTTTGACCTTTTCAGCCTCCTCTTACAACTCTTCTATGATATTACCAGGAGCAAGACGACTCTTTGTGACTGGTTTTTTAAAAGTTCAGACTGTCCTGCCCCAGCTAAGGTTTGTGCACAGCCTTGTGTCTTGTCTTCTCTGCTGGCTCATCGGTCACTTGAAAATTAGACTGTTGTTCTTGCAGGCACTGGGGCCCTGACGTGCAGTTCGCGTTGACTCCAGCAGAGGCGCTCTGTGCTTCTCTCCTCTGGAAACCAGGCTAGTTATCAAGAGGCCAAAACATAGCTCTAACGCTCATCTTTCAAGCGAGCCTAATGCCTGTTAGTTCCCTTGCCCTCGTACAACACTTTGTGAAAGTTTGACACAGGGAAATGTTTTAATAGAGAGCATTAGCACTCACTTCCTCCTGCTTGGGTGCCTATCCCTGCCCAAAGCCTGTCTCTGCTTTCCAGTGAAGCTCTGACACTCCAGAAGATCGCTTGCCTTGGTGTGTGGATTCAGTGCTGGCAGCGACAAAAAAGACTACGTGAAATCAGATGACTTTCACCCATTGGTAGTGCCAGCTACCATTCTTTTATGTCTTACGTGAACTTTTCCTCAAATCCACTGCTATTAAAGCAATTGTTTGAGAATTCGAGCGCGAAGGAGGAAAAGCTAATTTTTTCCCAAGTTTCTAGCCCTCTTGCCAGGAGAAAAACTTGAAAACATAACTCGGTTGCACACTGAAGTTTCAGAAAACAGAAATCAGAAAAAGAATTCAGCACCGACTTTTATTCTATCTCGTGATTTTTGTGGCCTGAGTCACGTTTTTAAATGCTTGGGAGCACTGATAGCAGCCTGGCCCCATAAGGAGCAGGACCAGTCTCTCTGTGGAGACCACCAGCAGGAAAAGGCCAAGTAAGGTCAAAGGCGGTAGTGACAGGAACTGACTTGAAATACAGTAAATTCAACACATCTGAGCTTTGAACCAGCCATCAGCCATCTGTCCATCACCATTGACCTGGGTCAGATCTGAAGAATCAACTTAGGGCTAAAGGCTTTGTATCACATGTTTAGTCTCCTGAGTTACCCTGCTGTACCTGCTAAAGTCCTTCCATCTATATCACTCTTAAATACTTTGTAGCTATGCCACAGCTTTTACTGTATTATCATAAAGATCTGTATAACAGAGCCTTAGGTGCATCTGTCTGGTAAGGGAGACAGTGGGATATTTTCATCCTTAGCTGAAACACAGCCCTCTCCAAAGCAGACCATAGCAAGTTATGAAAGAGTTAAATGACAGGAGAGGAAATGCTGATACCTTAAGCAGAATATAATTCTCTCCACTGGAATTTGGCAATGGCACAGAGACTAAGGGCCTTGTAGAAAGCACAAGCTGCTCTTCAACCACCACAAGCACATAGGGACTGAAGCTGTGCATCTCCTGCACAAAGCATCACACAAGTAGCACGGCACCCCCTGATCGTAATGGCTGTGCACTCATCCAGAGGAAGAAAAGCCAAATTGAATTGTCTACACTAGCCTCGGCCACTCCCTGTGCTCCCTTTCCACCTCCAGCACCAGCAAAGCGGGTCTCCAGTTGTCTTTGCTGGTGTGAGTGTGCAGGACAAGTCACAAAAAGCAACCATGCAGGATGGCATAAAGCAGATCTGAGCATGAAAGTGCAGCCCTTACTTGTGTCCTGCCTGTCCTACAGCCTCTTCCTCTTTCCCAACTAACCCTGCTGGGTGCATTTTAAAACCTGCTTTCACAACAGTCCACCACAAAATGTTTTCTGGACAACGGCCAAAGTGCTCTCCCCCTCCTTATCACTTCCAGATACCATGAACAGTCTTGTATCTTCATTGCTTCCAAGTAGGTAACAGCCAGGGCCTGCATCCCACCAGTTAAACACACAGAGAGAGAAAGTTCCTGCTTTATGTCTCTACCGAAGCCCCGGCTTGCAGGAGACTGGCTTGTCGCTGGAAATAATTCTTAGCAGGACAATTCAACTATCCATAAATCAACCATCTCTTATAACCCAAATGTTCTTCTGATTTTGTTTCATAGTTACAGATTGCAAGTTCATGACATCTGAACCTTCATTTCTCCCCAAGACATCACTTTGGCATACTTGGTCACATTCCTATTGATCCTGAAGAGCCCTACTAGCAACAAAATGAGTACCTCTAATACTCTCATTTCTTCTCTCCCTCTCTTGACGAATTTAGTTGTACCAGTCTAACTTACGCCCTCCCCAATAAACCTGTAACAATTGAGTCTTTCATTTCTGGATCCCGCGGCACTGGGCAATGGGATGTGCTATTTAGCAAATAGCAGCACTGCATAAAGGGAAAGGAACTTCATGTTCTCCCCCACTGCTCCTCAGCACAGAGAGATAAGTAGGCTGGAACTGTGAACCATCCTACAAATGAGACTTGAGACAATGTCCTTCTTTCTTGTGCCAAAAACACTATTTAAAAAAAAAAAAAAAAATAAATTTTGCTGTTTTGGCCTAATTTCAACTGCAGTAACTATATTTCTCCCTTTAAAATCCCCCTTGCTGCTTCAGCTGAGTATAGTGCCTGTGCCTGCCTTCCCTATGTTGTTTTTCAATGTTCCTGTAAACAGCTGTAAATTATTCCTCCACCGCAGCAGCTCATGTTACTAATAAATTTTGCTGTTTTGGCCTAATTTCAACTGCAGTAACTATATTTCTCCCTTTAAAATCCCCCTTGCTGCTTCAGCTGAGTATAGTGCCTGTGCCTGCCTTCCCTATGTTGTTTTTCAATGTTCCTGTAAACAGCTGTAAATTATTCCTCCACCGCAGCAGCTCATGTTACCGCTGGATGGAATTTATCTATCTGTACCTCATGCTGGCAAAGTGGTATCAGTTCATTAAGTCTCTTATTTTTGCTATTTCAATTCAATTGCTGTTAAGGACTGTATAAGTTAAAAGATACAGTAATTGTTATGGACGACTCACAATGAAATTGAATGACTGGTTTTCCCCCATACCTAACTAAATGCAGGTGTACAACATTATAGCTTAGTGATATATGTACTGCCCTCTTCACTGTGCAACGAAAAGGACTACTGTTATGTAGTCCATCCCTCCGGCAGTGCAGTTCCACACTGGACTTCATCAGCCACGCTCATCACCAAATGAAAGACCTGATTGTACAGCCCTCCCTGTACAAAGCTGACATTGCTGCTAGAAGCCTTTTTTTAGCTTAGAGTAGCTTGACATTGGTAAAAGCTAGTTTAGTCAAACTGGAACATAATGCTAAACCTGGAACATAATGCTAACATCAGGGATGGTAGCAGGCATATATTTATTTTTCCTCTTGCTAAACTGGAAGTCTTTCTGTGTGCCAAACTCACAACTGCTTCTCTCATCATCCGACCTTCTTTAAGAAAAACCCTTCTGCTCCTCCCCTCATCAAGGACTGGCCATTTCAAGATCAAGATCCTCTGATCTTATCGGAGTTACCTCTCATACCTGTTCTCACACAGTACCTGGGGGCATGGAGATCGGGGTGGGGGGGGGCGGGCAGGACAGGAGAGAAAGATAACAGGCAGGGTTGTGAAAATATTAGCTCAGCTGTCCCCTACACCTCACACCCATCCTTACTCCACCCCACCCCCAAGTCTCCATCCAGCAGTGAAAAGACAATATGAGAACTGTACTGGAGTCCAGGAGGGGCGGATGGGATGTTCCCGATTCCTCCCTGCAGCCCTGCAACAGTCTAGTCTCATGGGCTTCAGGAGGATTTCAAAGTCCAGGAGGAGGCAATGGGAAGCACAGTTCTGGTTTGCAAACCTAGCTCCCTAGAAGCCTGCTACTCCCTTCCGCATCCCGGCAAGTGGAAGAGGGCATCATAACGTATAGCTGGCTGCCTCTGTGCACAATTGGGCAGCCCAAGAGCCCTAGCCCTGTCCTTTCCCCACACACAGTGCTTGCTACTCATGCAAGGGTCATGCAGACACATCACCAGAGCAATCTTCTGATCATTCATTCATTGTGAGTAACTGGGCAATGACTTCACTTCCTGGGATAAACCAGCTCCAGGTTGTCTAGCCCTCAGCCTTCGGAAAGGTCTAGTTTGCAGTCTTACGGTTAAAACAAGAGGGACACGCACGCTCTGTTCCTCCGCAACCAGAGTGAGAATAAAGAGGCATTTACCATCCTGCCCAGAGCTCTCCAGATACTCCGTCAGGTCGCAGCCGAACGCGCTCGCGGCTCCCTTCCTCTTGAGTTTCTGTTTGGCTCCCTTGTTCTTCATGAGGTTAGTCCCAAAAGAGGTTTGCCCCCCTCCTGCCTTGCCCCCCTCCCCCCGGCCTCACGCTGGGCAGCAAAAAATCTTGCTCTTCTCCTCAGACCACCGCCCGTGTCCCGCTCCCAGGGAGCAACATCGGGGGTCCCGTACAGCGTCCAGCCAGAGAAGTAAACATTAATCCCCACCAGATGTTGGGCTGCTCCTGTGGCAGAGGCAGGTCAGGGCGAGAGGAGGCTCCCCAGTCGGCAGCAGAAGCGATCATAGCCCGAGCCCGGAAGGGTTCTAATCAGAGGGAAGTGGGTGGTGGACGGGTGCCCACATCAGAGCTGGCAAATTAGGGGCAGGCGATGGCGGGGGGATGTCTTTCCTTCAGCACGGTCCCGGGACCCTCCACAGCCACCTTCTGGGTTTCGTCAGCCACGCTGTCGCCACTTCCAGCAGAAAGCGTCCCAGTCTGCTTGTCCTTCTCTTGGCTTTCAGAGGAGACTGGAAGTTCAAACGGACTAATGAAATGGGACTGGTGAAGAGCCTGCACAAGTCTCCTCTTTGGCTCCCCCCCTTCCCCTCCTCCTGCTTTCGGACAGTTAGAGGAATGAGAAACCAGCTTCCTGTCCTGACTCCCGCTCGCTCGCTCTCTCTTTTCTCCCGTTTTACAAATCCTAGGATTATCCAGCTCAAAAAAATGCTGAAAGGAAGTTAGCTGAGGAGGGGGGCGGAGGACGGTTTTTGGCAGTAAAGTGCATGTGTGTGTGAAAGGCTGAGGGAAGGCAGGGAGAGGAGTTGGGGGACAGGGATGGCGATGGTGGGGAGGAAGAGGGAAAGCCTGTTCTGACAGTCGGCAGATAACGGACTGCCTGAGAGGAAATCACTGTGAGCTGAGCCGCAGCCTGTGGCGTGGTCAGACGCTTCCTGCGCTACGAACGCTCGGCTCAGAAAAGGCCCGAGGAGGCGCCAGGGAGGAGGAGAGAGAACAGGAGCAGCTCCAGTAAATCTCTGCCTCCGTAGAGTCCTTCAATGCAAGGCACCTTCCTGACCTCGCACTTGACTCCTTCACTTCAGGATTTGCCTTCCTCTACAGAGATGCAAGCTCGAGGTACAGGGGGAAGAGAGTTGGGAAACTAAAGAGAGGGGGAAGGAGGGAAACCTCCATCTCCCTCCTCCCCAGCAAGCAGAAACAGATGCCATCCAGGCATCTAAGCTCATGTATTTTCAAGTCAGCTCCCCAAAAAGGCTGCCCTTAACCAACAAAGGGGTTTTAGAAGTACGGGACAGAAATCACCCAGCAGCAGCAAGAAGGGAAATGAGATGGTCCGCCCTGAGTCTTGCTTCCCCCCGCACCACCTTGCTAGTCTAACTTGCAGTACGCGCATACGTCTGCTCATATGAGCAGTCATTTGCACTTACTCCACATTTTCTATCCAAAAAATCCAGACCTCTTTATGGGGCTGGGTAAGCTGGTGGACTGCATGCTTCACCTCGAGAGGCAAACTTACCTTTGCTAAGGCTTCACTGCCCCCTTTTGCTCCGTGCCAAATACAACTGTAAGGGTCTGGGTGAAAAATAAGCAAACAAATGAAAAACAGGAAATTGCAGCTTTTCACCAGAAATCAGACCAAAGACAAAGAAACTAGCTTGGGTTTGGAGGAAAACTGGCCAGAAAACCTGGCAAAGGACTCCCTTAATCCACCTCCCTCCTCAATCCTCGTCTCCGCACCCTCAGATGGCGGAGAAAATCCATCTTCTCCCAAAGACATCTGCAAACTCACCATCTCACCCCTTCATTTTGACAGTCATTTTTCAGAGAAATCAAGCCTCCAACTGTGATCCAACTGCTGCCAAAAGCAATTCAGGTTCTATCTGTTGGTGTAGTGACTTCGGGTGTTTTTTTCCTCAAAAGGTTGGATGTTATCACTTCACATACAAGAAAAACCACCAAAAGCCCTAGTGAAGGACCTTGAGCAATTATAACTCCTAATGTGCAGTTTATCACCATAATCATCATCATCACCCCCATTTTACAGCTTGCTGGCTGACAGGTTGAGGGAAAAATTATTTGCAGAAGGGTGCCAGAGAGATGTCTGCCTTGTCTGCATCCAGTCTCCTGCTCCCACTCCCAGGCTAAAGGGGAAAACTGAGCTCTCACCACAAGACTGATGGTTGTTCTCAGGGACCCTCAGTGCTCATGAAACGTTTAAAACTTCCTTGATTTTATTCTGGGCTTCTCACAACACCTTGATGTTGAGTCAGTGCGCAGGATCCTTCCCTGTACCGGCGTGCTGCCAAACCCATCGCGTGCCGCAGCATGTCCTGCCTGCCTGCCAAGGGGCAGACTTCAAACAGGTTGGACAGACACCAGGACGCTCGGACATGGATGTTTCACCAGGCCATCCTCCTGTTGCCCAGGCGGCTGGCTGCCTTTTGTAGGAAGAGAAAGACCTCTCCTTGCCCCCTTGCAGAAGAAGCACATCCTGATGCACATACCAGACCTTTCCCACAGAGCTGAGCCCAAGCACCAGACCAGTGGGGAGGGAACAGCTTCGCTGTGGTGAGTAACCACACCATCTTCTTCGAAGTCCTGAACTCCCCTGTGCAGGCATCTCCCCCCCTCCACAAACCAAACAGGATGCTTAAACTCCCCATGCTGGTCCTCTCCATCGCTCTACATCAGACAGCCTCACTAACAGGGTCTGTGTGCACAGTCCTCGCCTATCTTCTCTGCCTAGTGACTTGCTGTACCACACCCCTGCCCTCACCTCCATGCCCTCCCTCATCTGACATATGGTTTCCCTGCTCCTCTCTTGCAAGCCCACCCAAACACAATGTGTTCAGAAGAGGATGTCTTCATTTAAGAAAAAATCACATACATTCAATAAATAAAGCAAACCTCTGCATATATAGAGCTTCCTCTTGTCGTGAGCGAGGGAACTATGGCCCCAGGTGCCGTGGGAAACACCCTGGAATGGCCACCGTGCAGACACGGGCCCCCTCCCCTCCCTTGCGCAGCCCTGCTCCGAGGGGCAGGGCTTGGTGGGCCCAGAGCAGTGTGACTCAGCAGCACTGCTGGGTCAGCCCATCACTCTCGCCCCTTGGCATTCTTCGCAGGCCAAAAGGCATCCTCAGCTGAAAGCACTGCTTCTCAAGTTGGCTCTGTGGCAGTTCCCTGCAGCCACTGAAGGAGGTGCCATCTTTGGGAGCCATGGTGGTGAGTCCTGCTGGCCGATGAACACAGCCGAAGTTGAGTGCTGCCATCTGATTTTGGTTGTCTGGGGACTGTGGTGTGCTGCTCTGAATGCAGTCAGGCTATGGGTGGGTGACACCTGTCTAGGGCTGGCTGCAGGACCACCAGCGCAGTGCCACAGCGAGGGACAGGGAGAGACTGCCACCCCGTGCCAAGAAAAAACAGTGTTTGAGGCACAAGTGAATGGAATAGGAGCTAGAAACAAAACAGAGAGACTTCTGGCTATATTCATAGCGGCTCTTTCAGGCACTGCAGTTTGATGCCCTGCTGTCCCATGCCAAGTACCCCACGGAGGGAAGAGGAAGCTGAAGAAAGGAAGTATCATGGCAGGTGAAAGGAGGTGAAAGACAGAGGCACGTGCTGCCAAGAGGAAAAGAAGGCATGAGGAGCTCCAGGAGAGTTCTTCCAGGTAGGCTGGGCTACAGGGATGGCTTTCCCCACACCAGGATGAGGTTTAGTGAGAGGACAGAGGGGAGGTCACTGCGGGATTGCCTGGGGAGCCCAGGGACGGGGAGGGGGTGGTAGGTCAGGCAAGGTGAGTGGGAAACAAACAAGGGAGGCTTAACAAACAAAGCACTTCATATCGGAGCCTGAAATCAGTGCTGAGTCGGAGGATTTTTCGGAGGGAAAGGGGCGATGTTCGCTTCCATAGAGGAAAAAAAATCTAGATTTGCACAGCTTGGGAGGCAGAGCAGATCTCTGCAATAGTTAGGGTGAGCAGCAGGGCTAAGCAGTAAGCCAGTGTTCCTCCTGGAAAAGCTTTCACAGATGAAAACAGGCAAAGAGAGGGAGGAAAAGAGCTCAGGCCAGAAGTGTGGAAATCAAAAGGGAGTTCAGAGCTGGAACAGCTGGAAAAGAATGGGGAAATTCTATCCCTCCTAAAAACAAAACAGAAAAAGAAAAAAGTGAGTCTGCAGAATAAGAGCAACACCAAGCCAAGCCAGAGCTCCCACAGAAGCAATCTCTTTCTAGAGATTACTTCCTAGTCTCTGTCACTGTACAGGGTGATGGCCAGCTGCCCTGGTACCACAGTCCAAATCAGGAAGTGGTGGCCCACAACACTTACTTTAATTCTCTCCCTTTGAATCTGTAAAAATAGGTCAGGATTTAAAGTTAGTCACAAAGGCGGCCCTATCAGAGGGGACTTCAGGTTCACACAGGAAGGTGGGGCACCTTCCCATCCCTCTTCACTGCTGATGTGTGATGCCTCACCCTTCAGCTCGAGAGCGGATGTGGCAAGCCAGTGTTTGTGTGTGAATGAATGTAGGACGGATAACGACTTTACAGTTGTCTCCGTTCTCACGGACAAGGTATCGGTGACCACAGAAGCAGTCAGAGAGCCTGAGGAACAGCCTTGACTATTAGACCTAAGTATTTCTTCCCCTTCTAAGAGCCGAAGGCCGTGGTGGAGGCGTCACACAGACTATTTCTGGGCACTCGTGACTCTCCTCCCTGCTGCATTTCCTTCACTGTGTTTGAGATCTTTCCTATCTGTGGCTTTAAAAACTCCACCAATCCGCCAGGCGCCACTCAGCACAAAAGAGCAGGGGGAGCCGGGGAGTGGAAGACGGGGTGGGGGGGTGGATCTGAACCCCTAAACATAGACCTGCCAAGTACAACAATTTTCCTGCCACAGACAGTTCATTGTTAGA
>NW_010433204.1:46853-49691 GCF_000710305.1 Buceros rhinoceros silvestris
CCCCCGCCCCCCCCCCTCGCCCCCTTCTTCCCCCCCCTGCCACTCTCTGGCCCAGTTTCCTGTCTACTCCCATCCTGGTGGCCAAAGTTGGAGAGTATTGTGAAGTCTAAAGCCTGGTGTGGTTCTCTGAGGACACATCAGACACCAGACTGTGGGCTTACCCTTCCGCTTCCCTTGTCACAGGGCACCCACCACTCTCGGTTCCTAATTTTACCCATTCCCAGCCACATGCAATGTCTCCCCCAGCTCTCATCTCCCCTTCTGCTTCCAGAGGACCCTCTTGTCCCACATCATGACACACCTTCTTCTCTGTGTCTGTCTGCCTTGTGCAACCTTTTTGGTAGCTACTTCACAGACCCAGCACTGTGAACTACAAACGAAGGAAGCACCTCACACTCACATGCTACCGAGCCTCCTTACTGCTGGCTGCATACCCATGACATGACGGTGTAACCAAGAGGTACAACAGACCTATGACCAGAAAGGTCCAGTTATGAGACTGCATGATGACGTGATGTCATCACAGTGATGTCATACGAGGCAACCAGAAGAGAACAAATGCAACATTCCTTGTACCAGGAAGGTGCTTTTCTCCCACTTTGCTGGTTAGGGCATAGAGCAAAGATCTGTGGCTGGAGGATCAAATGAGTCATTGACACAATAGGAGCAGACACATCCTGCTGCCCATTCCACCTTCTTGAGTATTGTCCCAGACGCAGTGAAGTGTGCAGTACCTAAGTGGCCTAATACAGCATGATACTCAGTAATCGACTATACACACCAGAACTGTGAAACATGCGGCTACGTTTTTAGCCAGACTGCCTTCTTTAACTGTTCACAGTCATTTCAGAAATGTCTTGTGTACAGAAAAACAGATGAGGAACGTATCTCCCTTCCCTTACTTGGAGCACAAACTTGTCTGAACAGTGACGGTTGCTTACTCCAGTGTTCGTACAGCATCTAGCACAGAGAAACACTAATTCTTGACTGGGCACTCCAACTATTCTTTATTTAATGACAGAAAGATCATTATAGAAAGGCTTTATGTCTCCTAGTGTAAAAGTCTATTGATAGTGCAATACTATAGGATAGTACTATAAAGCAAACATTCAGAGAAAAACTCTACCAGACTATCCGCACAGCTAGCAAAAGCTTCCTTCTTCTCAGAGGCATGATCTGAATGTTCTCCAAGCATCTTACCAATGAGAGGATCCATTTGGTGAGGCAGGAAGGCCACAAAACTCACGCCATGGAGCAATTCCAAACTGACACAGGCCCTTTCAAGCGCATCCTGCCAGCAGCTTTTTGGATAAGATGGAAGAGGCAGCTGGTAGCCTTGTGCTGAGTACAAGCAAGATAACATGTCATAGAGAGGTGATTTCCTCAACACATTGCCTCACTGCAAATAGCAACAATAAGGTTTCCCACTAAACCAGGAAATGGTTTTGCCTCCTATTTTCCCCCAGGTCAGGTAACCAAACAACTTGCTTCAACCTACATTGTGACTCTATGGCAAAGCAAAAAGCCAAATCAACAGCACCAATGAACTTGGAAAACACCTTAACCACAAGCCCATAGCTTCTCGTGTCTTACCAGCCCATAAACGCAAGCAATAACCAGATTCTCAAGTACAGACAAGTCCTCTAGGAACTGACAAAATTTAATTGGGGAAGAAAATCCTGAGGAGAGCTATCTATCACTTCAGACACCTGTTGCTTAGTCACTATAGCTAGCAGCTATATTAACGCAGCCTAAAGGAGAGCAGAAGACCTTCTGTATACCTTCAGTATCTGTTCCTCCAAATTTGTACCCCACTGGTTTTGAAGGAGTTTCCCCCACCCTTTATCCTATAAACACTGTTCTAGCAGAAATGAGGAATCCATTGAGCCGGGTATCTATGATGCTAAAAGACAAACTATTTAGTCTGTCCTGATCTCAATTCCGACAAACAACAGCATTGCTGGTATACTATAAGGGACCCCACATGTACTACTTCTGATTAGCCCGGCTGGCCACCACTCAGAGGACACTGACACCAACGCTCACTTCACTGCCTGTATTTCCACCTTCAGATGTCCCCTTCTTGTTATCCGTCCTGGTAATCATGTTGCCGTGAGAGAAGGAAGCTGTGGTTTAACCTGTCTGCATAAAAACAGCAGTCCATCGCACCGATATTATTTTAATGGTGATGCAAGGCTAAGGACTGAGAAAGAATCGCTGTTATAAGGACTAAGCTGGAAGGCAGGGGTGTTCATTCAAGCAATGATCGATTTTGGTCACTTCCTATAGAAGAGAAGGGCTACTTTGTAATAATCTTAATTATTGAAGCAAAACCCCACAAACAGCTCAGGGGGTGCTCACTATTTTAAGGATAATAGCTAGCCTGTTACATACTATTTTTAGAAGTCATTTAAAACCGGACTTCTTTTATTCTGGGGTCTTCTCTTGATCGCTTGTGAGAATCATCTTTTCTAAGAGAAAGTTATGTCTGTTTTACCACAAACTTTCAGGTAAGACTCCTTTTATTGTGTCTGAACATCTAGCACCACAAGGAAGAGTTCCTATGAAGAATTGCCAGCTATGATGATGGTCTCCAGCTAGGACAGACTGCTACTTCACCCCTTCTCTCTTTCTTTAGCAAGACAAAATATGATTTGATGGCAGAAAAGGGGAAGAGAGGAAACAAGTTTGGAAAAGCCACTTGTCCCCCTTGCAAGAGGGCTGTCAGCTGTGATGTGTAGAATGCCTGCAGCTGTGGCAGGCAAGGCCAGGTGTTCTTGCAAGTGGCAGGCTCCAGCACATTTGTTGTTTCTTATTTCTACTTGCTGAAATAAGTCC
>NW_010433204.1:49786-68808 GCF_000710305.1 Buceros rhinoceros silvestris
AGCGAAAGCACTGGTGGGTCTGCACAAATGATCTCCTATTGTCCTCTCTGCAAGGCTGACCATATCCTCTCTCCCTTCTAGGCTTTCTCTTCCTGCCTTGCATCACATCCCTCCCCCAGTCAGGCATGTGCCCAGGTTAGGTGGAAAAACAACTCGCCTTTGCCGAAGGCACTGAGCAGGGAAATCAGCTATGTGGGGAGATTCCTTCTGCCCAAGATTTGAGTGTCCCCTCTCTCAGGATGTGTATTATTAAAGCTCTCTGTATACTCCCTCAGGGAAAGCCATGTTTCTGCTTTAACACTTCCTTACTTTCACCCTGGCTGTTCTAGCAGAGGGTGTTTTCTGTGGGGTTGTGCCAGGTTGTGGAGGTTTTTTTAAATTATTTGGTACATTTGCTTTCTCTTTTCCTCTGCTTTTAGAAATGTCACCAGCCCTGCAGTCCTGTCAGCGACATTATTCACTTTGAATCCTCCTGAGTCTCAACACCTCCAGGCAAAGGTGGCAAAAAGTTACCTTCTTTCCAACACAAGCCAAAAGGGCTTGGCTTGCCTTCACTCTGACACCTCATTGTCTGAATCTGTAGTTCAGATTATTTCCTGACTCATGCTGAAGTTATATTGGGTGTGAATTACAGCAGAAAGTACTCAGAAGGCTTCATGCTGGAATCAATATTATTCTCTCTGTGCTTTGCAATTACTTACACACCTTAACAAGCTGCCTTCAACTTCTGGGGCTAGTGTAGCTCCATTGTAGCTGGCCAATATGACTGTGACATCTATGGAGGCCTCTCCTGTGTGACTGGGGTGCCTAGAGCAAGACTGGTGTCTTTTCTGTCGACTAGCAGAGGGGATTTGTTAACTTTAGCATAACCTTTGGCTAAGAAGCCTGGCTCCCTAATGCTGCCCTGCTATATTTAGACCCTCTCCTGGTGTGCCCACCCAGTGCTGTTCCCCTTGTTTTTTTCCTACCAAACAATGAGACCTGAAAGAATTGCTTGGAAAGGGGCCAATGCTCTTGCAAACTAAATTGTCAGACGGCCAAGCTTTGCAACGGCCCTTTGTAACACACTGTACTGGGAAATGGGAAGCAATTGTCTCTCTTGCTGCAACCTCCATCATGAGATTTGTCCCCAAGTTAAGAGCTCTGTGGTGTGGCCCTGCCCCAGGAACTTTGAGAAGGTGTCAGAAGACATGAGGAAAATGCCAAGGGGTGAAAAAATCAGGGTGGCAAGAAACAATGTAAGATCTGCTCTCTATTCCCCCTCACCTCTAATGCTGTATTCCTGCCAGAGCGTATTTTAGCAATAGGTTGTTCCTGGAAAGCCTTTGCTATCTGCTCCAACTGTAGTAGAAGCTGCTCATGTACATATAGGGTTACAGGTGCGGTCAGCTGCCCTTCTCACTCACCCTGTGTTTCTTTTCTGTGCTTTTGTGGTGTTTGGCTACCATTCTCTATAACCTCAGCACTGTAGGGGGAGAAAGAAAGCAGAAAAGAAGCAGCCCCGGCCATACTGGTGAGCAGAACAAGAGCATGTAACAACTACTTTTGCTTGTTTTAAACAAATGGAGCCACAGGAAAAAACAAAAGAGAAGGGAGAAAAGCCAGCCAGGGAGAAGAGAGAGTTCTCTAAGGCAAAGGTGCCTGCCTGATCCACAGTAGCCTAACTGATGAGAGCTTGGGAACCGTGGATTTGCATCCAAAATGGATTTTGTTCCATTACCTTAGGTTCCAGCTTTGTTGCTTCTTTTGGACTACTGAGCCAAACCCTCCCTAGCCAGAAAAGGACATGTGTATCCCTGAGGGAGATTCCAGGAACATCCTTCAGCTGGATCTGTTTTGGGTTTTCCTTCAGGCCCATAAACATTAAAGAGGTCAGATTTTGAAAGAAAAAAAAAAAAAGCCAACATACCCAGCAGGGGAAGAAAGGTGATGAACATCAGAATCACAGCAAAATTCAGGGCAGGAGAAAGATCAGCTAAAAAGGTGTTTGCCCAGACCATGTAGGCATCTGCTGGTCCTGCCTGAGAAGAGGGCTGTAAATCTCCTGTGATGAACAGGGAAGCGCGTGTGCCCCCAATGCCAGAACGTCCTGCTCTCGTTCCACCGATCACCACATATCCACTGTTCTCTGGCAAATCTAAGAGACGCTGGGACGAATCCAGTGGTTTGAGTTATAGACACATAGCAACTTTTCTGTAACGATACCAAGTATTTGCAACTTGAAAATGGAACCAACTTTTAAGAATGGCTTTGGAGAATGCCTGCTGGCAGGAAAAACGCAGCTGGGGGAGAAATAATCAGATAGTATTTTGACACCAGGGGTACAGAGCGCAAATTGACAGATATTGTAGGACAGCAGTCTTAGGCAGAAATGGTGTAGCCGAGTGAAGAGCACAGAGACCGTTTCAACCATTGAAGCAGGCAAATCAGGTAAAAGGGACAAATCAGTGCAGCAGGGAAAGGCTGCGTTTCAGACTGAGCCCTAGCAGACAGTGTCTCTAGGACACAGGAAGCAGGACCCTGCACTGTTGCACTTCAACATATGACAGAAGACGACTTGAATAACTCAAATGTCACTAAAAAAGCTTAAAGAGTCAGTTGGGGATGGGCCTTGTCATGGGAAATAAGGAAGTTTTGTACGTATCAGGATTTCTGGGCCGTAACATTACTGTCGTACATCGTTCCTGGAGTCAGGGGATTTCTTGTAAGAATCTCAGCTTTCAGCATAAACCTGTACCAAAAAAGCTACATCCTTCATTAACGTACAGGGAAATTTTAAAGGCACAAACCCTAAAAACTCGGAAAATTTTTGGATGGCGACCTAAAACACAAAGGCCTGTCTCTATAGCAGCTCCTGATTTGGTGCGCACAGGTTGGCCAAGAAATCTGGGATCCTCTTGGTTCATGTTGCAGTAATAAAGAGGGCTATTTTATACTTGATATTTATTGCAGAACACAGATCCACTGTGCTCAGTGGCCATAGATCATTTGTGGAGCCTTAATCGTCAACAGGAAGTTGTATTCTCATTTTGCCAAATCACTTCATCACGATGCCATTATGAAAAGACTGTTCTTCTATTTTAGCGGTTGCTTAGGAGATGCAAGAGGGATTGGCCTGCAGTCACTTCCTTCTTCTGACTCTTCCCAAGATTGAGCTGCAGCTCCTTACCTATAAGAAAGCCACTGGGCAATTGCTTGAACCGCCAAGGAGGTTTTACACTCATTTACGCTCTTTTTGTGACCTGCTGTGGCAGCAAGGCCAGGTGGAGGAAGTCCTGAACTCTAGCTGAACGGGAAGCAGAGAAGCTTACCAGCAGGAAGGATCAGGGGAAGAAGATGGATTAATGACACTCTGAGAAGCTCAGGGATGGCAAGGAAATGGCTGCTGAGATGGCGCCAATTCCCTGTGGAACGAGAGGAAAAAAACCTGCATTTGGTTGTTGCTTGGTGGACCCTGTTCTGGGAGCAGCCTCTTGCAGAAACCTTTGTTTAGATGTGAAATGGATTAGGAGGACTGCTGGGGAAGGAATAATAGTTGCCTTTTTCTTTTTAATTGGGTTTTTAGCCTTTAAAAGAAATGTATCTTCCTTTTAGAAAGTGAAGCGGTTTGAAAAAATCAATGTGAAATTTTGACACAGTGTACTAAAGACATAATCTCACACCAGTAAAGTGCGGCAAGTCACCAGTACAAAGTATAACAGAAACATGCCAAAGTCAGAAAGTCCTTTTTCTACAATCTGCAGCCTTTTCTGGAAGTTCTAGGAGGTTTTCTGAAATTTATTCTTTTTATTATCGTTATTCAATAACTAATATTCTGATCAGCACCAAGAAATTCATAGCAAGTTGGAAAAACAAGGGAGACTAGCTAGTCTTTTTTTTTGGTCTCAGTATAAATGAGATTTGAAAGGCTGAGATCTATCATCAGCTCTAAAACCTTGTAAGACATACTGACCAAGAAGAAACAATTCAATTCACTACCGACAGATAATACATCCTTTCCTTGCTTTACCTCTTTTGATCAACCTGCCTCGTCTATCCTGCACAGCTACTGTGTAACTTCACTATCTAATAAAATGCAGAACTAAAATTCTGACTTTCTGCATCTTAATTGAATTCCAATTCTCATCCAAAAATAGCTTGACAAAAATCAAAGTAAAAAAATAATTATCATGTAAATCACCAAAGCCATTCACTATTTTCTAACATAACCAAATGCAAATTATGGATCTGAATAAATGTGAGCGATTAGACTGTTCTATTTACATGCGCAGAGAGCCCAGGCTAGCAAAAACTTACCAAATTTAGTGGAAGGGCTATATTTAGTTTCAAATCAGGATGCTTTAATTGTCAGCTAACAAGAAGCAACCTTTTTAGTTTTGTTTTGTTTTGTTTTCTGGTAATTTTTATGAGGCTTTGGAAATAACTACAAATGTGAAGCATAATTAAAATAGATTGCTCCAATCATCCTTCTTTGCTATCTGATATTTTTAAATCACACCATCTTGAACAGACGTTATCACACACCAGTCTTGTGGAAACTTTGCAAATGCCTTTCTAAGACATTCCAGTTCATGCCAACCATCAGTTGTCTCACTTTTAAACTATCTGGGCTACTCATAAATTAGTTTGAGCTGGATCATCTCCACTTTTCTGTTAACTTTTGCAAAAAGTAACACAGTTCCTGGTGTGTTTGCTGGTTTCGCTGGCTCTTCATGGGCAGAGCAGGAACTGATAGCTGTGGAGATCCCAACAATTAGTATGTGCTTAGCAGCCTCCAAACAAAGGACAAACAACAACAACAACAACAAAACCAAACAAAAAAACCACCTTTCTGTTCACTGTCGTCTACCTAGTGCGTATTACAAGCATGTGAAACCACAGTTACTCAATACCTGAGGGCTGTAAAAAAATTTTTATCTTGCTGCCTAAGCTTTGAAGTGCCACTGCATCTGAGTACTGCTCTTGAATGAGGGGTAGTTAGGCGCCGTATTTCCAGAAGACCTTGGAGTCTCTGTCACCCCTATCAGTCCTCTCTCTCTGCCCTTTCCTGGTACAATGCTTCCCGTACTTGAGCTTTTCATGCTGTCCTTGGGTTCCCAGAGCCCATTTGTAGGCTGCAGAACAATAGCAATTGGTGAAAATATGAAATGGGAGAAAAGAAAACATCTTGGTAAAACACTCGCACACTGGGAGTAGGATATAAAAATAAGAAGTGACAGCTCAGCTCTGGCGCCCCAGGATCTATGGGTTGTGGATAAAAACTGCTTCTATTTTTCTTCTAGAGCCTTACCTCTTGTTCTGCTTTTGAAAAATGCCAATAAGGAGACAGATCCTCTTTGTCATCGCTCCTAGGAAGTACATTCCTCCTGTGCCAATACCATCATACCTTCTATTATCGTAACATATTCTGGATCCTTCTCCCTCCTTTTATTTGGCTTGTAGATCTCAGTGAATAGTTTTGTGATTAATGGTTTATTCACCAAATCTCTCTTCTTTTGCCTTTTTTTTTTTTTTTTGCGTATCCCAGAGCAGACTGCTATTTCCTCAGTTCTTTATTATCTTATATTATCTGGCAAGTTTTCTGCAGTTTCTTCCTCTCAGCCGTGAATCGTCTGTGAACTTTGAGGGAGATATTTGGCTAGTTGTGGTTTCAGGTCTATGGGCCAGTTGTCATAAGTGAGACTGCACGATTTGAGAAAAATCAAGTGCATAATCACATGCCAATGTCTGACTGCAAGGAAGATCATCATTATCACTTTAAGCTGCTATTATCTTTCACACCTGTATCTTTCACTTTAAGGAAAGCGAACACGAAAGAAGGATGCCGAAGGGAGAATCAATTAAACGTAGGACTGCATGTCATCGAAGGGAAATAATTTTTTCTTTATATTCAGAACAGGATACAGCCTCAGATATAAAATTCAGAGAGAGAGAAGATGACTGAAAAATGATATTGTCAAGCTGCCAACAGCCACTTCATTTCGCTGCTATCCTGGAGTACCCTGGTGTTTTCCATGTCTCTGTCCCAGCCACTGCCGATTTGTTGTTCAGTTGCAGAAGGCGACTCTGAAGGCAAGCGGATCAGGTAGTCACACAGCAAAAAACCATCCTTCCTCTAAACACCGTGGTGGTGTGGGTGACCATAATAAGGAAATCCCATGAAAGGGTGTCCCAGTGTTGGTAAGTATGAAGGAGGGCCCCTGAAGGGAAGTGCTTGTCTTGGCTGACCTCCTGGGTAATGTGCCACACCTTGCTGTAATGAGAGGGTTGGTGGAAAGCAAACGTTTGCTGCAGGCTCCCGTCATCCCTGAACTCCTTCATTTACCTTTCCAGTGAGGGAAGGAGAGGCAGGGAGTGGAGGGGAATAGCAACGGTTTCTTTGAACAGGCACTGTCTGAGAGCCAGAGTACTTGGGGAAAAAAGAAGAAAACAAGGGATCTCCACCCTTCCACCACAGAAACGTCTCAACCACATCCCAAACCCCAGCTAGCTACAGAGTCCTTCCTTGCATTGAGAAGCAGACCAGAGCGGGAGCCATGAGAAGTGGGATGTACAGGAACCCAGAGATATTTTTAAACATGCCGAAGGTCTGGTTGCTTAGTTTTGGCCTGGTTTTGTTGGCACAAGGCCCCTTCTTCTCTGGTTTTGATACATCACACTTGCTGAGAAGGCCCTCCTCGTGTGTCAAGATTAAATTCTCTCCCTGACAAGATAGCTCTGTGGATGAGTAACCAGACCCAGCAGCTTTTCTAACCATGCTTACTCTACAGCCTGTTTGGTTAAGGAGACCCTCCTCTCAGACCTGCTGCTCTGTGCGCAAAAGCAGGATTGCCGAAGAGGACCTGCTGCGGGCCTTCCAATACTGACTGTCATGGGTTTGAGTGAAGGACTTCAGGCCAAGACACCCTTCCCTTCCTAGACAGCTCTTTGGCTGTCAGCTACAGTGAGAGCCTCCATTCCCTGTGCAAGAGGCACACCATCACCGTGCTGTATTTGGCAGACCCTCTGTCCTTACAGAGCTGTGCCTCAGGGCCTTTTACCAGCTTGTTAGTCACGGAGGGGGACCACAGGAGGAGAGATCGGAGAAGGAACCATTAAGGGACATGAGCCATGACTAAATATTGTTTGCACACTGAGCATTATGTGGAGGATGGACAGGGAATGGATTGTGGATGTGTGCAGGGAGGGAGCTTGGGTGCCTTACACCTTTCACAATTACTGAACAAAAAGGTCGAAACAAGGTGATGAAATCCTCCTGATCAGGCTGAGGAAGGAGCACACACCCATGCTGGCTCTGCACGCAGTGTACCTGCTCGCCCTTGATTCACTGGGAGATGATGAGGCGGAACTGCAGGCAGGAGGGGCCCAGCCACTTCCCCACACATGAGAGGGCTGAGCCAATCTCAGCCCATGTCATGCTGCAGTTATGTGGTATGTTGTGGTGATGTGGGACATCCTGTGACACAACTTGTGACAAAGCCAAGAAAGATTAAAAGTGCTAGAGAAGAAAAGCCTTGGCCTGTTTATTTTTGGTAGAAACAGGAAGGATGCTGGTGAGGCTAAAAAGAGCCCTAGCAGTATCCTTTCAGAAGCCTACACCTAACAAACTCTGTATTTTCCTACATCTGGTAAAGGGAAGATCTTATCCTTTACGTCATAGCTTTCACAGAAGAGACATTTACTTAGATGGGAATTTCTTCACCTCCTGCTGAGAAGCAACCCTATCTGGGTGGTAAAAGAGCTGTCGTTTAATGGAGAAGGTGATGAGGAGAAGCACACGCTTAAGAAATCAAACACGTGGAAGGTGGTGAGTTCAAACCTGGCCAGAGCAACAGTACTGAGGAAGGGAACACAGGACTTCTAACCAACCCCTTCATTAGGGGCTTCAGCGTTCAGGTCTTCTCAAAGGGAGCACCTCCACTGCTTCCAAACAAAGCTGCTCAAATAAATCAGCTGCTCTTGCAGGTTTTGCTGCGTGCGAGGGGGTCCTCGATCCAAATGCTGATCACAACTTTTTGCGCTTTGCGTACGAGTGCTGCATGAGCTACACTCCTAAGCTAAAGGCTCCTCAGCTTTTTCTTTTACTGATTTTCATTTTAAAGCAACTCAAGCTGGCCAAGCACGAACAAAGAAATAATATAGACCCCGTTGCTGATAAGTTAACTTTTTCTCTATGGATCTATATTAATTGCTTCTTTCATTAATGGTGTGAGCAGGCAGATAAAATTTTTGAGCAAAATCACGGTTAGTAGCTGTTTGTAACACCTGAGCCTGCCTCTCCGGGCAACGTAGGTCTTGAGAAATCCCTGTGGCTGCAGTAGCTAAGGACCTTTAAATGCGTCAATCAATTTCCTCTCAGGAGAAACTAAAATGTACCCTACCATGCCGCTGAGATGGCTACAGCAGAAACAGCGTGTAGGGGGGCCCCGCACTTGACACTGGAGGCGTTTGTGGGATGTGGGACACAGTTTGACATCTAGTGGTAACGTGTGGTATAATCCCAGAGCTCGCACTAGACAGTGCAAGGGTCACACACAGACCCACCTCGGGCAAACTGAGGCAGGAGCCCTCCATCAGCCAAGTCCACACCGGTGTGCTGCACGTACCGCCACACACCTTGGTAATACGCATCTTCTTATCCCGCACTGACATTTGATTAAGGAAGAATGGTTAAGGAAGGAAAACGGCTAAGAGGTAGGCTCAGGTCGTATTTCATCCAGAAAAGCAACATCCTTTAAGATTTGTGATTTGATCGCCTTGCTTATGATCTCCTGGATCACTATGCATGCTTTTACCATGCTATCGAAGCAATAGCAGGAGAGTCTTAACCCAAGGAAAGCAACAGAAGATGGGCCAAACAGTTTACTGTGAAGTCTACGAGTAGGCTGGATTTAAAGAAACTTGGGATATTTCAGCTTCAGGCTTGATTGGTGCCATTTATGATTATAACCAGGAGAGTCCTGTGGAGCTGATCTGCTGCTAGGGACTGAATAATGCATGCACAGATAGATCTGTCTTTATTAAAAGAAAGGTAGGGAAGAGCAAAATGATTCAGGTGACGTGAGCAGCAGCCTAACATAACACTTCTGGAGGGTTAAAGAGTGGTTGAAATCTTCCTTAATTTCGTACTTCACCACATTTCCTACAGTCAGAATGGACAAGTATCATCCCTTCAGAAACATGATTTTAGCCCAACCTGCTCTCAAAATCTTACAGAGAAATTACACGCTCTCAAAATGTTTGGACAGTTCATAGCTCTGAGAACCTCGGCGTGGACTGCAAGGACGAGCAGTTCCTCTGAACTCGCAAGATCTGCTTCTTACCACTAAAATCAACCTGTGCAGACAGACAGTGGTCAGGCAGTTGCTCTATCTGCCTGGAAACATTAGATTAATCATGTGTACAGGGATTCATAACATTTTATCAGGGATGAATTTGGCCCACTGTTACAGCTGCCAAATAGAAAAGAATAAATGTTAATTACAAATTATATTAAGAGTTCTGGAGCATTCAAGACAATTGTTTTCTTTCTATTTATTTTTAGAGAGAGAAAACAAAAATAATGCACAAATCAGAAGAGAAATCATGGGTTAGAGCTGATGAAATCACATACCCTGTCCTACAGATGTAGCAGCGTGGAGAGACCCCATTAACCCCCCCTCTCTGGGTAGTAAATCCTTTTTCTGTGTGCACGAAAGCAGGGTATAGTGACCAGGCTCTGTAGTACTGTTGTGTGAACCCTATGTGCTACAGTGCAAACCACATTTGAAGTCCACTTTCTGGTGGAGTAAAATGATGTTTGCTCCCTGGGGAGCAATTTCTCGGTCTCTGGGGCGTGTTGAAGAGTGCAGTTTTAACTCCCTCCCCTGCCCAGGATGTAGCTCAGCTGGTCAGCTGAAAATTGTCTTTTCCTGGCAGAAACAAACCCAAGATTTGCGAGTGTCCAACAGATACACATGGGGATGTTCAACTGAAAAGGCCAAAATCTTTGGCTTGCTTTATTGGCCTGCCTGCTTGGAAATACTCCTTTGCTTAGTAAGTCAGGCAAAGAGTCTGCCTGGCTGAAGAGGCAGTATACATCCTTCTCCCTTGTCAGGTAGATGGGAACCAGACTTCTCCCCTGAGTAAGTCTCCGGGTTGCCTAAGTCTCCAGATGGAGGAGATGGAAAGGTTTAAGAAGTGTCTGTCAGTGAGCGCTGGCTGGTGGTAAGGGAAATCTCCTATTTGCCCTGTTCTTGCTCTGTTGCACAGCCCATTCACACCATAAACAGCCACAAGGTCTCAGTGTATCTCATTCAAGGCTTCAGACTGTTCACAGCCCTGCTACACACTCCATAGCTGCTTGCTTCCTCAGACAGTCAAATGAACTGGGGTGGTTTCCCTAACGAAATCCTTGATTGTGAGGAGAGACACAAAGCGTCTCCTCCCAACTTGGAGGAGAGAAAATTTGCACAAGCAATTCCCTAAAAGCCTTCTCTCTATCATCAGGTTTGTATCTCTTTCTTTCTTTCTTTCTTTCTTTCTTTCTTTCTTTCTTTCTTTCTTTCTTTCTTTCTCTCTCTCTCTCTTTCTTTCTCTCTCTCTTTCTTTTTCCCTTTTCTTTTTTAACCTAGCTGCTGCCAAGAGCGCCTCGGGGCAAGAACTATGTCCATCTATCTGCCAGGAGGATGCCACAAACATTTCTGGCACAAGACAAACAACGTAGCTCCACTGCAGAAGGGGAAGAAAATCCAGCAGTAACAGGAAATCCAGGATAAAAGAATCAACATCCTGGCCAGCAGTTCTAACACTGCCTGGCTCGGGGGGATCTTGAAAGAAAATGTGGTAGTAGATATACTTATGTCTATATAATGTGATTGGGGTTTAAAGGAGGAATACCAGACAAGAACAGTGAAACTTTATACATAATCAAGATGTCACTATCAAGATGAAATTATATAGGATGCTTTTGGGGGTGTGGGTGAAAAAATGGCTGCTACTTCACGAAAAACTTGTAGTTTTCTCCCACACGTCTCATCTTTGTGATCAGACTATGTTGCTGCATGCTCATCTCTGAGCCTGGGGACAGGCAGTGAAATCCCCTCTGAGGACTACTGCACAGGAGCACAAATGCAGAAATGTTTAAGCATTATTTAGAAAGTGTATAAATCTACGGGGACTTGTTCTGAGTACTCTTCAACAAGTTTCGATTATTTTAAATAACACTTTAATATTTTGAAGAGTGGCAGCTCAGATGAACCCCATAAAGCCTGTGGAGAAAGCTGTAAAGGTTAGTTCTTCACAAGGTAACAGCCATATCTTCTGTCTTCCAGCATATACCAACAAAATGTTCTAGTCTGGTTAGTATCATCTTGATAATGATAATCAGTGTTGTTCATGCTTTGTAGAATATTGTTCCCCTAGACACCTGTTGCGTTGTGCCGCCACTGTACATTGCATTAAAACAGAACAACAAGAGAAGATTTTATTAAAATTTATAAGGTACTGATGGGGCTGGATGCTGCTGTCCCTGAGATGAGAACTCTCCTGGTCTTGGCCTTCAAAACAGGGAGAAAAAATAGGATTTTCATCCTTGCTTATAGAAGTTCTCCCTCCCCATTCCTCCACCCATCATGTCTCCTCTAACAGCCAAACCCTATAGTCTTTTCCAGCTGGGAAGGTGAAATCCTCAATAATCAGGTGAGTGCTGGCTTCTGCTCTCCAGAGAGGGGATCCTGGTCCTGGTGTTTCACACTGCAAGTACTCAGCCTTAAGGGCATGCTGTGTTGCCTGCACAATATCAGCTCTCTATGCTGTTCCTCAGCTGACCTCTTACATCCTAGAAAGGACAGTTAAACAAACACCAGTTTATTTGCTATGGAGAAATGGCTGAAAGAAACCATTTATCCTGGTGTATCAGCAGCCCTGATGCTTTTTCCAGGCACAACAGAGCAGGGGCTTTTGTAATCCGTTTCTGGATATTTTTCCTATTTATCAGCAATGCCCCTTCAGCTTATAGCTGTGCTGGCTTCCTTTTACTGCCTCAGCCTCTCAAGCCTGCTCAGACAGTGCAAAGCACAGAGACGGGATGGCAGGGTACATAGCAGCCAGTGACCAGTACCCCTTGTACTTCCAGCATTCCCTGCAGAGATCTCAGCAGGAGCCCCAGCATTACCACGATCTAAACACAAACCAAACAGCCAGGTTAAACCTGCCCATGTGGTTCCGGGCAACAGCTTCCTTCATAACGTGGACCTCGGACACTTATTCCCTGCAGCAGTATAGCTCACGGGAAGAGCCCATGCTGAGGTGCTGGGGGAGCAGAGATTTCCATGCTCTCCCATTACATCACCTTTTTGCAAAGGAAGTGCCATTACTGTGCCAGACAGGACTCGTGCCCGCCACGTGTGCCTGGAGGTCCTTTCCCTGAGTTCCTGTCTTACCTTGTGTTTAAAGGACTAAACTGCAGCCGGTCCAGGGCTGGCGCTTGGAACGTTTTCCCTGACAGATTTTCAAAGGAGCCTTTAGGGGAAGATTCTCCTCCCCCAGCTGTGTGATGCCTATGTCAGAGCTTGTAATATACAATATCTCTTTTTATGATCAACTAAAAGGAACAGGCACTTGAATTCCCTTCTCAAGGCTCAGCAACCTTTGGAAGGAATGTCCATTCCTTCTTCCCATCTTCCAGTGCCAAAAGCCTTCAAGGTTCATTGCTTTTTGCTGATTATAAAGGGAGTCCACAATGATGAGCCTAGCTGTAAACGTCTGCATTCAATCAAGCTGAGGGAGATGAATTCCATCCTGGTGCCCAAAATTTTTGGAGGCTCTAAACGTTTAACCCCATTGCTTAACATTCAGAAATTATTCTACATTTTTTAGGTTGAAAGCATTTCTTTTTTTGCTGGCAAGCTCAGTCTTTCCCTTCTTGCATGCTTTGAAAAAAAACCCCAAACATCATCTTGGCATCGTCTCAGACTAAAATGGCGGATGCTAGTTAATTGCCTAACAAAATCGATTGATTAATTTTTTATCTATCTATTTATAAAACTCCTTTAACACTATGAAGTGCTATAGAAATGCCATGTTGTTGTCAATAATTAATGAAGTAACATCTGGTGGGCACAAAGATGGATCACCGTCCCACAAATTAAGGTACACTATGTTAACTTGAACACTATTTTTAGGTGAGAGCAGCTCATTACAAGCCTTTCACAGAACAGTTTTGCTGAAAGAATGGTCCTTGCCTCTGACAGCTTTTATTGTTCTTGCTGCAGCTAGAATAAAATAGTAGCCCAACATTCTGTTTTCATCAGGATTATTATAGATATTCTTTCCTCTCGCTCCATTCTGCTCAGTTTCTGGAGCCACCCCAGCAACTGAGATACCTGGTCTCCTGCCAATGCTCCACTGAGCATCTGTCCTGGGTGTCTCTCAGTACTCTCCCCAAGAGGTAGCTTCCGTGAGAGCGTGTGTGTATGATGGTAATGAGAGGCATGTGGCTTTGTTTGATAAGTCCAGAGAAATGTGTTGTGCATTTGGGTTCCGACTGATCCCTCCTTTTCAAGGCTGCAGGAAGTAAATCAGTCATGTTTTAAATGATCCCACGCTCCAGCTGCTGCAGATTTGGAAATTGTTAACGAATGCGGTTCACAGCGTTATCTGCTTGTGGCCATATGGCTCTGGAGGGAGAAACTTCCATCCTGAGGTATTCTGCACACCTTTCTGCTGTACTTGCAGTGTCACTGGAAGGCAACTGGGCTGGAGGGTAACAAACATATTGCATCCAGTACCTAGTACATTGCAGCTGGGCATGAGGGAGAATTTTATTTTTTTCACACAGGCTACTGGGGCAAATTTTTTCTGTGCCAGTGTAGAGCAGACTTTAAAGGCCTTGACTCCTAATGATGTGTGGACAGCATTCTCCCTTGGCATACTAATGCATTAAACAAATCCTTTCCAATTACAAATTCAGATTTGGAAACTCTCTGACTCCCTTCTCAAGGCTCAGCAACATTTGGAATTAATGTCCATTCCTCCTCCCTGTATTCCAGTACCAAAATCCTATACCCTGTGTGGCTAGTGAGAGACTTTATCACATTGATCGTAGACTAATAAAAAAATATGGATTGAAAGGGACCTCAAACATTAATTTTATCCATCTCCTGCACAAAAGAGAATTATCTGTATCTGGGCCATTCCTGGCAGGTATTTATTTAAGTTTACCGTGATGGAAAGTCATCCATCCTGGACAATCTACTTCAGTGAACCTGTAGCCTTATTCATAAAACTTTAATGTCCAGCTTGAATTCCCCTCACTGCAGTTCATGACATGTCCCTTTCCCAGCACAGATATGAAAAAAAGATTATTCCCATACTTTTTGCAGTGGCCTTTTATGTGTTGAAGGCTGTGCACCACATCCTCCTCCTCAGCCAACATCATCTTCTCTAGATTAAGCTAGCCCAGTACTTTCTGTCTTTTCTCACAGATCTCATTTTCTCCACTGCTGACCTTTGTTGGCACCCTCCTCCTAGGCTCTGCCCAGTTGATCCACAAACCCTTTGTAGTGTGAAACCAGTTGTCTAGCTGAGTTCATACCAATACTGAAGAATTACTTCCCAACTCTTAACAGGAGTCTAGCCATAGTTTCTAGTATGGTCTTACACATTTTCACAGCAGTGTGACATTGATGATTCACAGTCTTATTTTGATCTGGTGGAAACCCTTCCCACCCACCCTTTTCTGAAGTGCCTCTATACAAGTCTGCTAACATAGATGGCAACAAACAGTTCCTTTTCAGTATCTATGTTAGTGACTTTCCCTTGGGAGAGATGAAAAATCCCCTGTGGCTCCCAGATATACCTTAGAAGAGCAATCTCCAATATCCTTAAAACGATTACACCAATTTGCAGAGCTGTTCAAAAATAGGCTTCTCCATGTGAGATCATTTTAACCTTTACATGAAGATTTCATGCTGCTTTGGCTGGCACCAGCTGGGTCTTGGCCCTCCCTGTCAGCTGAACGGAGCTCCCTCCAGCAATGGGCACATCAGGAACGGTTTGGCTTGAGCTGCAGCATCCCATGAGTATGAAAGAGAGCTTTGTCACCTGTCCGGCTGGAAGGGAGGACTCAGCATAGATTAGAGGGGGAACACTTATGAGAGCCCTTTGTTAGAAAATCAGTGGCACAATTCGCATATTATCTTCTCTCACTGCTTCATGATGCAGTGGAGGGCTGCAACTGTCCCTTTAACTTACTGCAGCTTCAAGGAAAGGCCCCTTTCAGTGTTGTTCCAAGGGTTTCAGAGCGGGCCAACAAAAACAGGCAGAGATGGTTAAACTACAGACCAGCTGAGGTGAGCTTGACACAACTGCTGATGTTCGGGTCAGCCAGTGCTTGTCTTCCATCCAGAGAATTTTCCCTTGGACAAAGGAGGGTCCTGCCTCCAGTTACGCAGCTTGCTTGGATGAAACAGAGAGGCAGCACTCGGAGAAGAAGTTCTTGATTGCCTAGGCAAGGCAGGTAACATCGAAAAGGGCTGCTCTACCATTTTTATGGCTGTTGTGAGTATGTGTACATGGCTGGAGGTGATCGCTCAGAGAAGGTCCATAGCAAACACTGCTTGGCAGCTGTGTGAGAAGGACGTGGCAATGCTCTGCACAAAGCAACAGTTAGGTTACTTCTCAGCAAGGCTGAGGACAATGCAGAATTGTCAGCCTCCACTTACTGGTGGCAGGGTCAGGCCAGCTGGCAGACAAGGAATCATTTGAGCTCAACACTTTGGCAAACTAAATTAATGCTGCTGGGATCGATCACACACGGGCCTGTAGATACTCATCACAGCTAGATGCACTGCTCCCAGAGGTTGGTGCTTCACACAAGGGACATCCCTATCTCAGCCTCTGTAGCTAAAGAGCTGAGCCGGGGAGAAGACATGAACTGTAGAGAGAGATTTTCAGGAAAGTTAATGACCTACTATGTTTCAAAAGAATTTTTTCTCAACAGAAAATCTAACTCTTTTGAAATGAAGCTAGTTGCTGATCTAATTCCAAATGCTCTCTGCTTGACTTGAAAGCGATTTTAGCAACGCTTTGATCTACACCCAAAAGCCAGTGGGAATAGCACCAACTGCTCAAACAGGCCAAAGCCAAGAAAGGAAAGGATCCCTACACCAAAAAAAGAAAAAAGCATCCTGCATCCTGGTTCCTAGGGCTCCACCAAATCCACCCTGCACCCAGGCGAATTCACAGGCTCGTGGGAATGTTTCCATTCAAAAGCAACAATACCCTCTAGATGATCGTGTTTCCCTTCTCTTTCTAGATCACTCTATGCAGCCCTCTAATTACAGCTGTCTAGATTATTTTTACAAATAAATTATTTGACTAATTCAACACTTTATCCAGCTCATGAGTCATTAGCAAACAGACTTTGCTTTTTGTTGCTCTTGGTAATTATTTCATGAATGGTTCATGCAAATGAACTTCAGTCTCTGGGAGGTGTCTGCAGCTTGCTCCCCACTCCTGTTCAGGCTGTGCAAGTGGCTCCCTCACTGATGTGCTGTGCTTTACTGCTCTTGAACTGCATGTCAGAATGCTTTTAATTACAAGATTTTTCCTTCCTCAAGCAGAAAATACCCCTGCCACAGCTGTGTCCCAAACGTTACATGCCAGGCAGAACCCCATTCACACCAGTCCTCATGAATAAGGAACAAAAGAGAGTGGAGGAGGAGTGGAGCTGAGCAGCTGTGCAGAATTTGCATAAATATTCACCGATTCTCTTTTCTGCAGCATCCGCTGTCTAAGTCTCCTTCTCACGTGCAAATCAGACATGAATTGTGTGCAGGGACTGCTAGGAGAGAGTAGTACGCCACACTTTTCCCAGCGGCTGGCTCACAGAAGTTAACAAGTCCTAATAAAGTTTCCAGACAGAAATAAAGATCCTTCTTATTATTATAATCCCTGTTGTTGCTTCATCTTCACGTCTTATGTTTTAGGCTTCACCAGCCCCATCTCCCTGGGGCAAGCAGCTTGGCATATCCAAAGGAGCCAGAGGAACAGCAGAAGTTTTCATGCTAGAGCTACTCTGTTCATCATCTATCACCATATCCTCTCCCGAAAAATGATCAGACAGATGTATTCTAAGATGTAGTGAAATAGCTGATGATACATCTCATGTTTTCATGTATACTTTGGAAAGAAATGCCTTCCTGACAGTGAGCCACTTAGACCTTAACACGTGACAATTGGCAGCAGTTGTTGCTTTCACCTACTGGGTAGCCCTGCAAATTTTGCTCTTTTGCATGGGATAACGTCTCCTCTCTCTCTTGCCCTCGATTTCTCTTGTTTTTTGTTGAATGCCCAGCTGTTCTGCTGAGTGATGTGTATCCTTTGTGCCCATGTAATAACAACGTAAAAAGAAAATGCTTTCTGCCCTTTACAAAAAAAAACCAAAAAACAAAACAAAACCAAACAAAATAAAATAAAAACCCACAAAAAACTTGGAATACTCAGTCCTCACTTAGCCCTAAGGCAATTCTTCACAAGATCCTATGAGCCAGCTCCCTGTGATTCTGTGTTTGCATTCTCTGTTTAATGGTGCTCCCCCTTACTTAAAACCTTTTATCTGCCATGCCTTGAGGGCACTAAAAGACCTTAACTTCTCTGGATTGCTTACCTGGGCCCTCCATTCGTGCACTCTCTGCCCATTAGCCCAGACCGAGTTTAAATAGATCTCCTGGGCTATGTTGCTTAAGTACCTATGCTCAGCTATGTCCTGGCTCAATTAATTGTTTTTCCGGAGAGATGATGAATCCACTTTGTAGAAAACCCTGTCTTGTTCCCTGGAGGCATCCTGGACTTGACTCATCACTTTGCCTTGCCTGGGGCTGTCAGTGGACCCTGTCTCTACCAGCATGCTGCCTGGAGCTGTGGAACTGTGCCTGCTCGGTGAGCGTACCACCTGTGCTGCGATCATCCTTGTCTGCCCTCTTGTCCTCCCATATATTATCCTCCTCGTTGCTTTATGTCACGAGCAGCATATTCCAAGGGATTGTCATTTACTCTCAGAGTTGCACCAGGAGTTCACAGAGCTGAAAAGATACAGAAACTTTCATGAAAACACACCAAAATATGTGAAGCCTCTGACTTCAAAATAATATGACTACCTGAAATCTCTTCCACTCAAAAGTAACCATAAGTGGGTGCCATCTAATAATGATGTGGATGATCTTGTCTTGCTGCTCTTGAGGAACTCTCCAGGTGACAAAACTGTCGCCACAGTTGCTACCCTTATACTCAGTCTCATCAAAAGAGATGAAAAGTTGCTGGAGCCCGTCCTACATTTGGAGTCATCCCTCCTGTGGAAGATGGGGGATTTCATTCCCAGCAGCCGTCAGGCTGGCATCTTTCAGCAAGAATAAATTTGACAAAGAGAGTGAAGGGCACTATTACAGACAATTAACCTGAACCCGGTCTATATATAGCCCCTGTGCGCATTGCGGCCATTCACAGAGAGATTCCCACCATGACGTGGGGATTTCTACTTCACAGTTGCCCTAAGCTGGAGGTGGGAGAGTGTCTTGCAGAAGCAGTGTAGGAGCTTGCTGTGCCAAGTCCATCAGTCCATAAAAAGCCATCACAAGCAGCTATCTGTTTTAAGAGGCTGTTTGGCTCTTTTTGCTCCCAGAGGGTTCCAGTTATTGTCATGGTTAGAGTGAGCTGTTAATATATTCATCAAAGGCTTGATTTTCTGGCGTTTTTTTCTGGACAAAAACTGAGTTTTCAAAGGAATGGATGTTCATAAGAAATATTTTTTTCCTGAAAGATTTTAACTCTTTGGAATAAAAAAAGCACTTGATTCTTCTCCAATTTTTTGTTTGTTTAGGCTGAGGAAGAGGTATTAAAACAAACAAACATTTTTCTATTAGAACTGAAATAGGATGAAATTGCTTGATACGACTGAAGAAATATGGTTCACACAAAATTAGATTATGATTTAGTGTTCATTTGCAAATGACACTAAATGGGGGTAGGGGAAACTGGGGGGG
>NW_010433204.1:68918-70241 GCF_000710305.1 Buceros rhinoceros silvestris
AAAGCTTTATATTTGTGGGGGGATGTCATGGGTGGAAAACAGTCACTGTATTTTGCTAGCCCCAATGAAAGGTAAATGTGTTTGGGTGAAATGATGGGAGTTTATAGTTACTGTTCACCACTTTTAGTGCAACCTCTGACCGTGCATTTCACAGACACAGCCTCACTGTTGGTATTCTTTTTCCAGACCTTTGGCTTCATTGAATGCAGAATGATTTAAAAGTATATATTTCAAGGAATGAAACTAATAGCAGGATTGCAGTCACTTAAGAAAGCATGCCAGGCTGTGAAGAAGCTCTGGCATCAGAGCACTGATTTGGGACCCTGGCAACACGATCTGTCAGATAGCTATGACTGAGTTGTAGGCTCTTCCATAATGCAGATTACTCTTGTTCAGAAAAAAAAAAAAGTATTATAGTGTAATTTAATTTAGGTTGAAAGGGACCTCAGGAGGTCATATGGTCCAATCCTCTGCTCAAAGCAGGCTGAACTATGAGATCAGACCAAGTTGCTCAGGGCTTTGTTCAGTCTGACCTTGAAAATGTCCAAGGATGGAAACTGCGCTTGACCCATCAACTAATGGTTAATGACCTGAACCATATCATCCTGAACCATATCATCCATCTTACACACCTGTTTATCTACTCATCTTCCCATGACAGCAATACATCTGATTATAGCAAGAGAACGCGATGCTAAAAGAGCTGTTCAGAACTGTCTCTAGCAGGAACTACCCTGCTGACTGACCACCGCTCCCCTGCAGTCTCACTGCAGGATTGGCATGCATTCACTATTAAATATTCAGAATAAACATGAGCAAGATCCAATAACAGACTGAGCGTAACGCCTAGCATAATGCCTAGCATAATGCCTAGCAAACTTTCCAAGATGCTGTTTAATCCACAGGCATTTGCACTGAGTCCTAACCTCGTTAGACATTACCTTTTTAGACCCATGTCTGTTAATCACCTGAGCTGCTTGCTGAGAGGTAGTCTGACATCAAATATGTGCTGCATAAAATTCAGAGCCACAACTGATCCTAACCCCAAAGACACATTCAATGTTAAAGAATCATATTTCATACTTGCAATTCCATTATAATAGTTCAATGCTTGTTACAAGCACCCTGAGAAGATCTTTGTGCACCAGAAACCTAACATGTGGTGTCAAAAGTGAATGGTAAAGTTCTGCAAATTCCTAATGTTAATTTCTGAAGTAGTCATGGCTATAATGGAGGCCAAGGTATGGGATTGGTTCTCCACCAACACTGACAACTTCAAGTAGCTTTCAATAGCCAAAAAAAAAAAAAAAAAAAGAAAAAAAA
>NW_010433204.1:70388-70844 GCF_000710305.1 Buceros rhinoceros silvestris
AAAAGAAAAAATTTATGTGCATCGCTATTAACACAGGTGCCTATTCTTATAAGGACTAGCTCCTTAACCAATTAGTGGACCATGCGGCATGGCTGTACACTAAGAAACTGTAGTATTGGACACTGAAGATGGCAGTAGATGGAAAGGTGGATGCAAAGTCATCTTACTGCCTAATTACACGCTCTGTGAGTGAGAATGAGCACTCTGGGCTCCTCATCAGTGAGGGTGATCCTTGTCGCCTAGAAGACAGTCAGTGATAAAGACAACAGTTACATTTTTCATTTATTTCTTATCAATTGGCTCTAGCTGAGAGTTTCAGCACATCGCCACATACTCTTTTATCTACACTGGCATATGACAAGACAGATAGAGTCTAAGTGCCTGTATGTCTAGAAGCTTCATCCTTAAGTCCTTACAGGAGCAGAAAAACCTCAGAGTCAGCAGGCAGGCTGCCAG
>NW_010433204.1:70938-73053 GCF_000710305.1 Buceros rhinoceros silvestris
AGAAAACCCTCAGAGTCGTCAGGAGGCCTGCCAGCACTCAGTCCAAAGCTGCCTGTGAGGGTGACTGCACTGTTGCTTTAGGGACACAAGGAGCCTGCTCCCCCTGCTCTTAAAGTCCAACTACACCTTCTAGGGATCCAGGAGATGGCGAAGAAGAGCATGCCAACAGGTGGCCAGAAGGAATCAGTGACTCTTGACTTCCTAAAAGTTCCTGATTTTTATTTTCCACAGGATACAGGGGAGGGGTTTTTTTAGGGCGTAACAAACTTCTAGTCTGCTAATGTGTTTCATTCCAAGGGTTGGTATATTCATACGGGTGGTTATTCCACAGGCAGAAATTTCAAAACAAAGGCCCTAAAGAGAAAGAGGTTACTCATACCTAATCTGAGTGTCTCTGTAAATATTCTGGGCCTGATTTCAGGAATTCAGTTTTGGTATATATTTCTCTGCCATCATATTTATAAGACATTATGTTACAGATGATCCACACATTCTATATGAAGAAAGAAGCATTTGTTAAAACAGTTACAGATCCCTAATGCTAATATCCACCTACAGAAATGGTTACTGGCCAAAAAAAGTCCTTTAGCATCCCCTTCTTTAACATATTTTAGCCCAATAAAAGATATTCACATTTTCCACTAACTGAATCCCACCTCTATAAATGAGAGACGGGTACTTTTAAAATGTGCAGTAACACAATAAATGCTGGCTTTCCTGAAAGTCATGCTGAAAGTCAAAAGTTCACTCCTCCGAAAAGCCAAGATGGATGTGTGCTTTCTGCAGTGCAGAGGGTGCCAGATGTGTTACTTTTCCAGGGAGAAGGAAGAGATTATACTTGAGATTTTCCATTTTAGTGCTTTTGAGAGACAGTTTTACCCATTTACTCTTCTAGCATCAGTAGCAAGAAAGTGTGCGTGAAAGAGATTACTGAAAACATAAAGCCATTCAATAAATCGATAGCATGCTTTCAATTGGAATATTGTGTTCAGTCCTAGTCACCAGCCATCAAGCAATTGCAGTAGAAATGGAAGAAGTTCAGAGATGGGTGACATAAATGATTATCTGCTTGGAATGCCGCTGTTAAAGAAAGATTGAGAAGAATGTGATCTTCTAGTTTAAAGAAGAGGCAAGTAAAAATAGTAAGGTTAGGGGAATAGAAAACAGCAAATGGAACAGGAAAAGTAGACTTAGCATTTCTTGGGACTCTTTCCATTAAGACAAACACTGTGAAAATTCCCAGCCTGGATAATTTTTGCAAGTGATTTACTGTATAGTATTGTAATAACTAGTGTTTAACACAGCATCATTGAAAATCGTGCGCTTTATGGGCAGATTTAAAGACAAGAAGCACCCACTCAGCATTCAGACTCACCATTCTGCAGGACAGTTGTAACCACTCTCAGTCAGCACAGCCCACCACAGAATCAAAATTCTGTAATCACAATTGTAAGTTTCAAGAAATATTCCCACCAACATGTATAGAAGTGCTGTACCTTTCCTCCGTCCTCTGTCTGTTTGGTTTCAATTAATGCTGCAATGAAGCACAAGTTTTCAATAACCCAGTTGTCAGGGACAGCTAATTTAGGTCCTGTAACTTTTCGGGCTCAATGAGATGATTCCTTTGAACGTATTGGCGTTCAGCAGTGGAACCTTCTCTGCCACTCTGGCAGATTTTGCCTATCTTTGTTCAGATGCTTCAGAGTCTTTCATCATCTTCGGTCTTCTATTATGTGGGAATCAAGGGAGAGAGCGGTCAAGCCAGATAGCTACCTGGGACTTGATCGGTATATATGAAGCATTGTGGTACAATCACTTTTGTTAGCAGGGGCTAGATTAAGTCATCTTGAAGAAGTCTTCCATTCATATATTCCTAAATAATTGCACATCTAGCTGCAGATTTTTCCATCTGTCTAACTAATAAAGTGTGTCCAGAATGGAAGTCTGCAGCATTTTTCCCTGTTACAAGCTAAACTTCTGGTCATACTCCTGGTTCTCCTTGCTGAAGGCTGAAAACCTCACCCATGGTACTGTTTACTCAGTTTCCTTAAGTGCAATCTGCTATTTCTTTTATTCACAATGAATAATATATTACTCCCTCAGCTGTCCTGCTGA
>NW_010433204.1:73171-96622 GCF_000710305.1 Buceros rhinoceros silvestris
ACTCATGATGGAGCAAAGTACAACTACATGCTGAGGGAAGTGGTGGAATCTGTGAGACCTAGTTGAAAATGCAAACTTGTCATATTATCTCAGAGTCTGGTAGAATAAATCCTGACACTTCAGTCCTCAAGGGATGGAACACATTTGCACAAGGAGGCTTGGTGTGTAAATCATGCTTTGCTCAGAGCTTAGGCAGTATGAACAGTGGTGCCCATATCCTGAGGTGGCTTCCTGCAAGAACACTCTTTAAACACCATCAAGGCCTGTTGTAATGCAATGCTGTGATTTTTTTTTTTTTTGTCTGTAGTCTTCACTGGGACGTCAGGACCCCACAACTCTGAGGCCCAGAAAAGGTGACAGCCATGCAACACCATACCCCCATCAGCCCAGGGTTTCACTCCAGAACTCCCTGCTACCATCAGGAAGCCCTAAGATTTTGTGACAAGTATGTTTCTCTTCAGACACACTACTCTTAAACCTTTTTGCCTCTAGCACTGCTGACAGTCCAGCCATGATTAATACTGTTCAGATGGAGCTGAGCTCCTCTTCCATTTTATTAAGCAGCCAGCAGTATGAAAGGTTGAGGAAGGAGCTGATGTGCCCCTTCCTCTGATGTATTCTCTTTTAAATAGTTGACTCGGGTGAGAGATGACCAAGCATCTCCTGAATGATTTGCATTAGCTTGAGCTTTTCCTCAGCCCAAAGTGACACGTGCTGGTGCTTGGTGACTCGATGCTCCCAATATGTTGAACACGACAGGGCAAGAGATGAATCATAGGCAGGCAGAGAAAGTGGTTGCAGTTTGGGGCAAAGGAATAAGGTACATATCCTGACCCATGACTGATGGCAATGGAAGCTATAGCTTGCAGCAAGCTGGACAATATGTCACAAGTTTTTGCATAAAGTCTGTGTTGTGAACATACACTGGAATCAGATTTTAGACTAATTGCTATTTTACACACTGCATTTCCCAGATAAACCACTCATTGCCCTCTTGGGTGTTTAATTTTGTTTATTTGTTAATGCTGTACAAAAGCAAGCTGAGGTATATGAGCAAATAAGATCTCTGTCTGGTGTTGCGTTTAGTGATAAAAGTCACAGAGTGTGTTTGAGAGTCTAAAGTAATGATAAGCATGGACTGTGTTGGGTTTGGATATTGCAGGGTTTTGGTAGTAGAGGAGGAGACTACTGGTGTAGGTCCTTTAAGAAGGTTTGAGAAGCTCCCCCAGCTCCAAGCTGGACCCACCTCTGGCCAAGACTGAGCCAATCAGCACCTCTACAATAAACGTATGTAAGAGGGGAAAACCTGTTGAGCAAGTGCCTTTGTTTTAGGGAGCTCTTTTTGTTTTGGAGAGGAGTAGGATGTGAGAATCAACCATGTGGACAACCAAGTCAGTGAGGAAGGAGTGGCAGGAGGCACATCAGAGCAGCCATTCCCCTTCAGCCCATAGTGAGATGGCAGGCTGAGCCACCGCAGCCCTTAGAGATCAACAGTGGAGAAGAGTCCTGTCTGCAGCCATGGAGGACAACACGTTGGAGCAGGTCCTGAGAAAGGCCGTGACTCTGAGAAAAGCCTGCACTGGAGTGGTTCATCTCTGGGAGGATCACAGTCTGCAGAAGGGATCCACACTAGTTGGAGAGGTTTGTGGAGGAGTGTCTCCTGTGGGAGGGTTGCCACGTTGCCACAGGGGAGTACTGTAAAGAGCTTTCCCTCTAAGGAGGAAGGAGCTGCAGGAACAGCACGGAATGGACTGGTACTGACGGCAACCCCCATTCCCTGCCCTCTTGCATGGCTGGGGAGGAGGAGTTAACAGAGCTGGGCCCGGGAGGAAGGGAGGCGTGGGGTTGTATTTATGTTGACTAAGATAATGTCCTAGTCTGATTCATTTGGTCAATTGGTGGTGGCTTTGTTTAAATTAAAATTATTTTGTTTTCCCCAAGTCAAGTCTGTCTTTTGCCCATGACCACAATTGATGAGTGAGCCCTCTTTGTCCTTTGTCTCGACCCTCAAGCCTTTTGTTGTATTTTCTTTTCCCCATCCCACCGGAGCAGGATAGGAGAGAGAAAGTGGCTGCATGGTGCTTCGTTGCCAGCTGGGTGGGCTTAAACCACAACATGGACCTAAAGAAAGTTCCTGGTAAAGGTATGTGTTCTGCTAGGGAGACTGTTTTTTCTTGCTTTTGTTTGTTCCCTATTAGCCACTGCTGGAGAAACACCAAGCAGTGTAACCAGTGAGTCTTTCCCTTCCGGAGGAGGTGAAGACACTGGCTGGGTCGATGCCTGTCTTGCTTCAGGAAGAGCCAATGCTGGCTCTCTCCCTGCAGCCTCTCTCTCTTCCAGGAGAACCCAACAAGCCTGCTACGGGCTGGCAATCCACTTGCAAACCTTCTCTTTCCTAGTGATCCCAAGGATTCAAAACTGATGAGTGAGATCACAACATCTGTGGGACTGGCACTTTATACAAACACGAAATTTTGCAAGGGATTATACCAAAATTTTAATCTATATTATCACTTTATCTATATGTGTATGACTATCAGTATGGCAAGATCTGCTGTCTCAAATACCATCAAATGGTGTTTGACGTCTTCCGCTGCAAAGATTTTTCTCTCTTCTAACTGTCTGTCCTCTGCTCAACAGAGTCCTTGTAAGCTAGGCCCCAGGGAGGCCACAGAGGAGACATCCTGTTATGACGGACAGCTGCTCATCTGCCTCGGAAGCTCCTGCCTGCACAACTGAAAATGCCACCCTCTGAAAACCTTTGCGAAGATGATGGCACTGATTCCCAGTCTATTGCTAAAGAGCTAAACCTGTGACATGGCCAGTGCCACTGGCTCAATTTCAATGAATCCTGTGATATTTAACCAGAGGGACAGCAACTCCGGCAAGAAAGACATTTGGCTGAAGCACAAAGAGAAATATTCTGACCTGCCTTATGGCGACTAGCTAAGGGACTCCCTGCCCCCCAGACCAGTTGCACAGTCAGCAATGTCCTGGAGTCTTTATCTCATCATTTTTGGACCCAAGTACAAGAGGTACCTTTTCCTAACTCCCCACAAAACTCCCTGCAGCTGTAAATATAAAAAGCAAAGACATGTATGCCTTCCTTTATTTAGCATACCTTGGCATTAAATATCATATCATGCACTTACTGAAGACAGACAGACTTGACAGATGCCAGGTTCAAATGCAGTGTTTTTATGGTTCTTGTAGGCAAAAGAGCAAGCCATCTCCAAAGCTAGCCTCTAGCACTGTTATTAAATAAGGATGCTGATACTATCCTGACTCCAGATCACATACTCCACATCCTGAGAGTTCAAGCCATAGAGTGCAGGAGTGAAAAACCAACACTGAACTCAGCTCATCACAGATAATGGACGTGGCAGCATATGTGGGAAGAAATGTTTCAGCTGCTCTTGTCGCAGTGCAACAGAGACTCTGTAACAAGCAAAAGAAATTATAAATTCTCGTTGATACAACTGGCGTTGCTGAAACCTGGTGGGACAATTCGCATGACTGGAATGTTAAAATCCATGTTTTTGATCAGTTTAGGAATAAGTGAGCAGATAAAAGAAGTGGAGGTGGCAGTTCGCATTAAAGACATTATTACTTGATTTAGAGTTATTGATAATCCAGGATGTTGAATGCATATGGATTAACGTGTTACCTGATAAAACCCAGGAGGCATGTTGGTATAGGAATGTTCCAGATTGCTAAATCAAACCAGAACATAAGGTGAGTTATTCTTTAAGCACCTGTCTCTTCTTCATACCTATTGCAGAAGGAAAACAATGAAGGCACTGTTTTAAGGAGCTTTGATTGTAAGGATATATGCTGGAGCTGATAGAGTTTAAAGGTTTCTAAAATTACAGATGATAATGACTGCAAGATGATTACATTAAATGTGGGCAAACAGAGGGCAGTTGCAAGAGCTAATTTCTCAACAGTAGCACTAAAATACAAGTGAAATTGATGGGGGAAAAATGAGGCATGAAAGATGAATAAAAACTGGCAGGTCTTACAGAAGAGTTTGCTAGAAAAAAGTACGGCTTTGCAATCAACAAAAGGCATGCTTTGGCTGAGAGCTCATCATCCTGATTCAGCTGCAGAGTCAAAGCAGCAATCAGAAACTGGAAAGACATGCATGATAAATGGGCTATACTGTATCAAGAAATAGACAGCAGTCAATATACATTAGAAGTTGTGAATAAAGAAAATTGATAAAGGAAACTAAAGACAAGTTGAAAACAAGTGACTGGAGCTAAGAACAATAAGGAGAAGTTTAAGTGCGCTAGGAACTAAATAAATTCTGTCAATAGCATGGGTTCATGACTAACAGAGATAGTATTTTATTATATATTGGAAAAAGAGAGACTGACTTAAGAACTTCGTCTGGTCTGTCTTAAAAAGACCAAAACAAAACAGAATAACATAAGAAGATAAAGAAGTACTTTCCAGTCCATTAGTGTCTGAAGATATTCAACATCACCTGTTAAGATTAGGTATTTTAATGTTTCCAGATCTGAATGACTTGTACGCAAGAGTCCTAAAGCATTTGCTGTGTCACCAATAGATGGGAGACAAAACAAATCTTGGCATTGAGGGAAAGTCTCAGAAGACTGGGAGAACACTGATGCTGTGTTAATGTAGTAAAAGATGCAAGCAGCTTGTTCCAACTAATGGTATGTCAGATAACCAGACAGCAGGTGCTGACAAAGTAATGAGCAGAAATACAGTTGTCAATCGACACGTTATTATGGAAAGAGAACACGTCAAACCTGTTGTGATTTTCTTGGATTCATGAGTTTGGCTGATGAAGATAACAACACAGATTTCTGTTCTCTTACTAGCACGTAATATTCTGATTAAAAAACAGACCTGTGATGATTTTACAATATCTATAAAGCAAATCATAAACAGGTTGAGAATAAACAGCTGTTAGACCTCTAAAAAGAGTTGTCAGGAACAGCTCTTCAGATGGGACAGTGTCTCACACAGCTCCACCATCAGAACTGGGCCTGATGCCTAATGATCTGGAAGTAAATAAAAAATCGCAGCAAGTAAAGTTTATGGAGACATAAAGTTTGGCGGAGTGGTAAATATTAGAAAAAAGGAAGTCATGATTTTGGTTTGCATTCCATAGCGAGCAGGTGCTCACAGACATGCATTTTGACGGGGTTCAATGCAAAGCTAAGAAGAAAGCCCTTTCTATTTCACAGAAGTAGTGCCTCAGCACACATTTGATTCTGAAGAGGTGGTAGGGGTTATACCAGACAAGAAATGATCATCTTGTACCATCGTGTGCTACAGGGGACTAATAACAGCCTTGAACAAAAAAAGAAGCTTCCTACTTCCCTGGTGTAGAAAGGGGTTTTTTATGTTTGTAAAACAGTGAGACTAAGTCTAGCATAATATGTTCAGTTCTGGTGTCACTCCCTTAAAGGATGCTGAAATACCAAAGAGAAAAGAAAATTGCCACTGCAATGTTTTGAGGGCTGGACAAAGCGCCTTACAATGGGAATCTCAGTGTTTAGATCATTTAGCCTGTCAAAAAGAAGACTTAGGAAGTTCCGTGACTGCCACATACAAGTACCTTCGTGGGGAGAAAATGCCAGCGACTAAAGTGGTCTCTAATCTGGCAGAAGTCACGGACTGGAAGTTGAAGTTGGACGAATTTGTACTGGAGATGAAGCATGAATTTCAACGAGGAGGGTGGTTAACCAGGAAACAGCCACTGACATAAGATACAGACACCCCATCCCCTACTGTCCTTAAATCAGGACAAAATACTCATCTGAAAAAAAGACACTTTCATCAGACACAAGATCTTCCTGTCATTACAGTGGCAACGGGATAAGAATATGAAAGACCTGCAATGCACGAAAGGTCAGACTGCTTGATCAAACTGTGATTCCTTTTAGCCTGAAACTTGGCAGACCCAGGAATTGCATTTGTGTTCGCTTGGTCAAATGAGCCAGGCTGTAAAAATGTGATCTCCAAGAAACAGAAAGAGGGTACGTTCCTGCCACCTGCAAACATGTTATTCCCCTCTACCGACCATCTGCCAGGGAAATGGACAGAGAGCTCAGAGAATAAAAAGTAACACTGTGCTTCTCCTTCATCTGTCTTCCTTTTCATTGCCTTTAGAGGTTTTGGTTGTAATCCCTAAAAATCAGCAAAACTTGAGCACAAGATCATCTGTGGCGTGGTGTTGTGGATAGTGTTGAACTGATTTCTCTCATCTAGAAGATTGCCTTTAACCAAAACCCTTTGGTATTGCTCAGTAATATTGTGTTGTGCTCTAGTGTGGCAGGGAAAGAATTCGTACAACACAGGACCAGCTGGAGGCAGCCACAAATCCACGAAAATCTTTAATTCCCAGGACAAAGTGGCTCTGCAGTCCAAGATAGTGCTTCCAGAACAGTTTGAGGCTGTTTTAGTCATCAAGTCAGACTGGCCAAATAGCACAAATCATAAGAGGGTAAGAATTGCCTAGACTTATGGGGGATCTCCACCACTGACAGACCATGTACTAGTGCCCACTAGCAGAAGGATGCTGCATCTCACCTCCCGTTTGAAGCATGAAAGCCTGTGTCCTGTTTCTCTGCCTGCCAGTCCAGGGGCTGGCTCCTGCAGGTCCAACTGGGTTTTTCCTGCAATCTGAGCAAAGGAAAAAGAATGGAAAAAGCCAAAGGGGAAAAAAACCCTCAACTTCACCTTGCAGCTAATTATTAATCGTATGCGGTTTCCCAGGATTTCCAGAGTATTTCCTTGGTCCCCTCAGGACTATGCCTTAGCCATATGAATCAGAAACAAGCTTTTCTCTTTTGCCACATCTTTTCCCCTTTCCATCATCGTACGCCTTCTTTCCTTTCTCTGATCCTTCCTTCCTCAGTCCTATTTTCCAGTCTCTGTTCCGTGTATCTCATCTTCCATCACCTCCTTTGCTCCATACTAGTTTCTCTCATATTCTCTCTCTCATAGCTCTACAACAGCAGTGCCCTGACACAGAAAAAACTTGTCTGTTCCTTTAAGAACAATGCAGCTTCAGCCCCAGCCTATTTAATGAAAGCCTTGACTATATGGCAAGAACGGCTTGTGAGTCCCTGAGGTAGAGGTAATATTTTGTATTAATATTTGATATCTTATTTAGGATGCTAAATCAGACGCATGGAATCTCCTGGGAAGAATTGAAGGCAGAGCTCTGTTTAAATGATATACTGCTAAGCCAGGCTGCTGGACCACCCCCTCTTGTCTTCCAGCCAGATCTTTCTGAGCTGCCCTGGTTTTAGATGGAGCACAGCCTGCTGTCAACCTGAGAACCAGGGGAATAGTATTTATGAAGCCCCTATATTGCTTAGGTTAAAATTTCCTGCAAATGTGTTGTTCTCCAACTTTTGCCTTGAGTTATTTCTTTCTCTGGAGTGCCTAACCCCAAATGCTGAGTCAGAGCCCTTCCCCCATACCTTAGATCAAGAACAGAAGATGATTGTGCATGTTTTACTCTGTCTCTCTCTCACACACACACATATGCAGAGGCACTTCACACTCTCTCTACGTCCACATGTATGTCAGGCGCAATTTAAAAAAAACCAAACCCTGTCACTCACTGTCTCAAAATGCATAATGTCAAAGTGATTCTGTCCCTGTTGAAGACGAAGACCCAGCTTTCCCCTCAAAGCTCTTCATCCAATTAATGCTTGTATCTTCCCCCATGTTACCCCAAAACATGTATGTGCACCTTTGCCTTTCTGCAGATAATTTGGAGACCCTCAGCTCCAAAGTGTTCTCGTTCTTCCAGATCTGCTCCTGCATCTCCTGGCTGAGAACATCTTTCCCCTTTCTGAAACCCTGAATCTCAAGGTGGCACTAGCAATCGCCTTTTTTCCCTTATTAAAAAGGGAGGTAGCTCTGGGCATGTTTAGTTCTCATTGCATTTTTCTGTACTTGGAGGGGTGGGAGGGTAGGTGGATGCATTCTTTGTCTCTCTTCTACCCCTATCTTGAAAAATACCCTTTTCTTTCCTGAGAGAAGATGATGAGATGGGAGGGAGTAAGGAACAGGGGGCAAAGGCAGAACCTGCCTCTTGCTGGAGCTCTCATTGCATTTTCTGCTCCAGGAGGCAGGCAAGATTGAGGAAGATCAGCCCTTCATGCTGCTGGCATGGCTCATGTTCAGACAGGCATCAATGCTGCAGGACTTGTAGTCAGACAGGAATCACAAGGCTTGGGGAAAAATTGTTTCTCTGGCTTGCAGTTTTGGTCTCAGGAGGTCAGAGCTGTAGGAAGATATGACCTTTGTGCACTGTTTCTTGAAAGTATCATTCCCATCTATTCTACCCACAAGAAGCCCTAGCACAATAGCTCCTCACTGCATGTCTACTACCCTTCATCTAGGCACTTGACAAAAAAAGCCCTCTCTGACAGGGCTCCTTTCTTGGGGATGCAGTATCTCAGCATGGGAGCCACCTCAGCAAATGGGGCAGCAGGAGAAGGCAGGTTACCTGCCCCACGAACCCCAGAAGGAAAGTAACAGGCATAGCAAGCTAAAAAGACATTTTTCTGTCTTTCTGGGTTTGGGCAGACTGACAGGCACAATGAAAGGAGTGGGTGTCACTTGGCAGGTGCGAATTGTTCAGGCAAGCTACAGTACACATATTTAGTTGTTTTAAACTGTCTTCATACCTCAGAGCTCGGTATCCCCTATGCAGATTTATTGCCACAATCTCTCATTGAAAGGATTCATGTCATCCAGACCTGGCTGCTTCGGACATTTGCATCAAGGCTGCCAGCCTGGTAGTCAACATTTTCTCCATGGTCATTTCTCTCCCGAGTCATTTAGGAGAAGATCAATGCAGGTAACAGGAAATTCCGGCATCCTTTCAGTGAAGTAGTGTCCTGTCAGTAAAATGATTGACTCTCCGTAGCCCCCCTCTGCTGACCCACAGTGCATTGCCTTGGCTGAGCAGAGAAATCCCATCCAGGGCCTGAAGGCAGGTTTGGGAAGGAGGTAAAGCCAGAGGTTTGGGCACCCATCCAGAAAGTCACATGTTCTCTTGCTAAACTCTCAGGCTGTCTCACTGCACGACCCTTGCAGGCAAACCACCTCCCTTTGCTGAGCTTGTTTTCCTGCGTGTAAGATGGCAGTGACATAACTAGGTGCAAGATGGGGGATCTAAACTTACTACCCTGAGCAAAATATCATTGTTCATGTTGAACAATTAGGCATGTGTGTGTGTGTAGGGTTTGGCAAAGTCCAGTGTTAGATCTGGCTTCATACAATATGAGGATTTTTTTTTCCTGAGGAATAATGACCACAAGATTAAATCAAAATAACTTTACAGTTCTAATTTCTTCATGGAAGCAACACAAATATTTTCCCATCCCAGAGCTAGCAATTCCTTCTCTCTCTCGTTCATGGCTGGCTACACAGGAGCCAGGGGGCAATTAGCTTTCTTTTATCAGGCTGCCTGCCAGCACAGTTAACCTATCAGTCCTCATTAGAACCATGGCACCTTTGGGGAAGCAAAAAAACACTGCCATCACGAACAGGCAGCCCTGCCTCCCTTGCTCTGCGCAGTGCACACGCACAGTTGTTCCCTGTATGCATGGATTACATCCTCCCCATGATTAACCATTTTTTTCATGGCTTCTTGTTTAGTTTTTCACCTCTGGACTACAAAACCAAATGGCGCCTCGTTACATGCACATCCTTGTCTCTCTGTGTATGTAAGGACAGAAGATGCTGGCCCCTCACTACAACAAGCAGAGACCTGGAGGCTCTGCAGAACTGTGTTACTGCCAGACAGCCTCTCCACAGTGCTGTACCGTGGCTCCCAAGGGCACATTTTCTTCCTGATATAAAATACGCTGTTCTTCATGTCCTTCTCTTGGCTACTACTCCCAGTCCTATTTTGGTCATATACATTTGTGCTATAAATGGTCTCCTAAAATCAGAGCTTATCAACATTGGCCCCAGGCTCAGTGCTTCTTTTGTTGCATCAAAGGTGCATTGACATTCTTCCATCTAATTTACTTCTCTTCTTTTTGGCCTTTTTTCAGCAAATTGGTCGTGAGGGTCAAGAGGGACATGGTAATAGTAAGCAAAAATTCAAAAATAGATCTCTCATAATAAACTTCTACCCCTAAAACTGTCTTTCTTTTTGAAGCTAGGAATTCAGCACTTCCCCTACACTCCAACTTTAGAAACTACTTGGTTTTGGTTTTCCCAGTGCCCATCAGATACTTTAAGCATTGGCTCTCTCAACCAGCCAGTGTATGTTTAGGAGGAGAAGTAGAGGAGAAGGCTGATACTCATCTCACTTTGACTATGAACGTTGCTTCAATCAGTTCTGTAAGAGACCGTGCCCTCCAACTGGGCTGCCATATCCGCCACCTGGATATGGCATATCCACGAGGTGCTGGAAGGCTGCCTGTGGTCCAAAGAGCAGAGTAGCCTTTTAGAGGTGGCAAAGCAGATCAGCGTTTGCAAAATGACCCCAGGGCAATAGGCCACACACCTTGGCAATTCTAGTAGGGTAATGTGTCTGGCTCTGTCTTGCAGATCTAGCAGATCATCTAGGTGAAACAGAGGGTAAATGGTGCTTCAAAGCTGAAGTTAGCTCCTGGGAAGTACTGGCTGCTATGATGAGGCAGCTAAGGCAGTGATCCTGTGAGTTTGGACACCAACAGCTGTGCTGCTTCCTTTCGTCACCCCAGGTTTGGAGGACTGTCTGTGAGGAGAATTACACCTTTTTGATATCACGCATTGGTCTGCTTTTGCCTCCATATGAACACTCTGCCAAACTTGTTGCGACAGTGAGCTGTTCCCACTAGCTGACCCTTTGGCTGCATGCCCCCTCTTCCCCTGACAACTGTGTGTTTTCACCCACAAAAATTTAAAAAGGGAGGGTCTTTTTTTTTTTCCCCTATCTGTGAAGTACAGTTCAGAGTTTCCTGGGATTTCATCCAGGCCAGAGTTATTGTAAATCAACTTCAAGGATTCTCCTCGGACTACTCCATACCATAACCTTCACCTCCCCCTTCTCTGCTCAGCCCTAACAGCTCTTGCCATCGTGCCAGTAGTTAATCTTCAGTTGCAGGTAGTAACAACAAAGCTCTTTCCCATTGCCAGCTTGATTACTCCTATCAGCCAGCCTGCTTTGCTGCTTTTGTCTGAGATTTTCCCCAACAAGCTTCTCTCTCTCTTATCTCCATACTGTGGTGGAAACATTTGGAGTTTCGCTTTGGACTGAGGACCAGGAGGCTTTAGCCTGTCATCCGTTCAGTACATCAAAAGGAGAAGGTTCTGCTGCATCCTGTGCAACCATCCAATGAACAAACAAAATGTATAAGACAAAAATTACCTGGGCTCCATTTACCTGCTTACATGTCTTCTTAGGGCCTGAAGTAACCTCTCTATCAATTTGTCCATCCGGTGATGATAAAAAGATATTCAAATCATTTTTCTTGGGGGACCAAATCCTGGAAGTAGTCCTCTACTCCCTCAGTTTCTCAGCCTTCTCAGAAATGTTTAATCAAGTATTGCAGAGCCCTTTCCGCTGTAGAGATGTGTGATGGAGCTCCCTCTGGCCATCAGGTCATATTACCACAGATAATCAGAGCGTATCAGTTTCACACAAAGCTCAGCCAGACAAGCAAGACAAGACAGTCTCCAATGCACCATGAATCTCTCACTCACATCACACATCATTTTGCTTTTAGCAAGACCACCCTGTCACTGCATGTAATGTATAGTACCCATCTTTCAGTGCAGCAGTCGAAATCAGGTTACAGCTGTAAAATGTTTTATTGCTAAGGCCTATTTATCCTTTTTATCCTCAATTTGAATCTGAACATCTCGATATCTACACTTCTGTGCTTGTTTTAGGGTTTTTTCACCATCATGCCTCAGAAAACACTTTCTTCTGCTCAGTAACGCCAGACAACTATTTTTCAGACTGCAGCAAGGAAGGAACTGCTGTACTCCAGTACTGATGATAACAAGGTAAGGAAACACGACCAGGAACTCACATAGAGTGCAACAGGTTTATTTCCCAATTGTAAGTCATGTGGAGGAACAGAGTGAACCTGCATTCAGCTTCCTCACCATCTTCCAAACTGCAGTGAGCAAGGAAGGATCATGTAGGATCACAGAGATCTGGTGGGATGTTACTCAGAACGGGAGCCATGGTCATGGTTATGTAGGAAGGACAGGCAGGGGAGAAGAGGATAGGCAGTTCAGTCACATGTAAAGGAGGTCCTTGACTACACGGAACTGCAATGAAATGGTCAATCTCTGAACGAAGAGATTGCAGAGAAAGAAACACGAGGGTGTTGTATTGGGGTTTCATCACGAACCACCTAGCCAAGAGGGGGAAGTGAATGAGGCTTTCTAAAAACAGCTAAAAGATGTCTCCTTACTGCAGTCCCTGATCCTCACAGGGTATACCAATGAGCCAGACACCTGCTGGGAGGGCAAAAAGAAACCCAGGAATTTCCTAGGAAGCTCAAAATGATGCAGGGGCAAAGCGATGCTTCTCTTGCTGCTCACAGACAAGAATAAATGGTGGTGAATGTGGCCACAGAGTGTAGTTTGGACCATAGTAACCATGTAATAATTGTATTTAAGACCTAGAGGATGGCTAGGAAGATAAACAGCAGTTAATATTCCAGAATTTCACAGTGCAAACTTTGCCCTTCTTTAGAGTCTTTATAGACAGAACCACTTGAGAAGCTGCCATGATCGTTAAGATACCAAGGAACACTGACTGATTCTTAAAGCAAAATTATCAAGAGCTTAGGAACAAACAATCTTATTGGGAAGAAAGACTGGGTATTTCAGCATAATGCCCATTTGGATAAGCAAGGAACTTCTCAATGAATTAAAATGCAAAAGGAGAGCACACAAGCAGTGGAGACAAGGAGAGACATCAAAGGAGTGGTATATAGAACCATTTCTTGGATCCTTGGGGATGAAATAATGAAGACCAAAGCAAACAAGGAACAGAGCGAGAGAGACTGGAAACCTCAGCAAGAAATGTCCAGATGGGATTAATTTTAAAAAGTCAAGGCTAAAATATTGCTAGCACATACTCAGCAAATAGAGGATATGTGAAATGTTTCTGGTAACAGCATAGGTCCTAGGGACTAAACAGAAGGTTTTAATATAAAAATGTGCTGAAAATGGTCCTTGTTTCTTTCGGCGCCTAATAAAGACGGGGGAAAAATCTGACTCTGGCAAGAGTTTACATCAGCTGTTTACTTGTAGCACTTCTGGCAATTTCTGGAACTGGAGATCAGAGAAAAATGATGAGACCAGTCAGAGGGCTAAAAGGTCACATTTACAGCAAGTACTACAGAAGTTAAATCTATATCTGTGGGATAAGAGATGACCAAAAGCAAACACAGCTATTCATCAATAGCTAAAGGGCAAGGCTGCTAAGAGGACGGAGAGGAAAGCTGGCATAAGTAGGAGCAAAAGAGGGTATTTCCAACTTGGTGACAGGAAAAGTCCATGGCCAAAGCTGTACTGGGTGATGGAAAGGTTTCCTGTGGGCAGAGGTGGAAGCTCTCTCTACGCTGTTTCATTTGTATGGTGGCCTCTGTGCTGGGTAACACAGAGTGATCTGTGCCAGCACTGGGTGGGAGTTTTTGGAGTCAAGATGTGAGAGGGGCAAGAAGAAAAAGGTGTCAGTTCCTAAGAAGGGAACAGTGTCACAGGAACACTGTCACTATGTTTGACCGCCCTGAGTTTCTGCTGGCCATACTCTCTTACACCTTCACCTGAATCAAAACATCCACCAGGCAGTGCTGCAAGAGATCGGGGCTTGGCTCAGAATAGAAGTCTGATTTATCATAACCCTTAGCTTTTGCTCTTATTGTAACAGAACTGACTTATACTCTACCTAGAGTGACACAGCACAGCAGGACCTACAAGCACCTCCCATGGACCAACTTCCTCTCTCGAAGCAAGAGTATTAGTCAAGACACTCATTTTCTTTGCAGTAAAGTCCCATTCAGTTAGATGAAAGAGACACAAACAAAATTTGGATTAAGAAGGTGTTAGAAAGGAGCAAAGGAATGGTGCTGGGTATCTGGGAGCATGAATCGTTCCTCACTGGGGGGCCATTTGGGGAGGAAAAATCAAAGTGGGGTCATATAGACATAGATCCCAGGAGAAGAGACCCGCACACCTGGGGTGAACAAGAGTGGTACATATGGCAGGGAGAGGCTGCATCATGGTTCCCCAATCCCGCCCACTCTCCCCGCAACATACAGCCTCTTCCTAAGGGACTGCCTACTAACTTTTTGCATCCTATCTCCTGGCTTTTCCACACCGGGCCTGTGGCTGCAGATTTAACCATTTAACTCTTAACACACGCTTCAGAGAGAAATGGCAGCTTAGGGTATTTGCAGTCTGGTCAACTGGAAAGCTGCCCTATCCGTGCAGATGGCAAAAGGCAGGCGATTCCCCCAGGTCTCCCGGCCGGCTCACACCTTGCAGTGCCCTGACTGAGTGCTGAGCTGCCAAGAGAGGAATCCCTCACTTGCCCCTGACAGCAGCTGAGCCGTTAGAGAGAAGAGCACTTGGTAATGATGTGTATGCTTTGCTCTGTCAACATGAAGATTTGTCCCCTGCTACCCTCCCCAACCTCACCCTGCGGCTGGGTTTCAGCCAGCGGAAACCCTTTAGAAAATGGAAATGGATGCATCTTTCACAGTCATTAGTGTGGATTGTGCTAATGGGATGTCATGATAAATACTGACAGTTAGCTGAGGGCAACAGCGTTCCCTGTGAGACTCCAAATGAGAGGGCAGCAGATGCTACAACAAGCTCAAAGTGTGCCTGTGGAGGGGGGAGGATGCAACGGGAAAGCAAAGGCAAGCTGGCGGGCAGGCAGGCTGGTGATGAGATAACGGAACTTGCTGCTTCAAGGTCACCAGCCTGAGAGTAGTCCTGGATGCTCACAATGCTGCAGATGGAGAGCAAGGGCGAGAAGGTCCTGCAGTGGGTAGGGATTTTGCATATTAGAAAGATGAGATGCTGCTGAAACCTCAAGAGGATCCCGCATTACAACAGATGTTAGCGTATGTGTGGGGAGCCTGGGAAGGGCAGGGCAGGGGGCTGCAAGGCAGAAGGGGGCACTGACAGGATCATGTAGGTGCTACTGAGCACTGCTAGCAAGGATAGTTTCTGGGAAGAGATGAGATGCTGATGTTAGGGGAAGAGGATTACTTGACTTGCATTATCATTTGAGCTCATACGCATAGGAAAAAATGAGCTTCGAGCTTTGGTACCTCAGGGAACTGACCAGCATAACTATAGTTAGATAATTATACCATTAAAACTATGCTAATACTACTAAGGCTGGTCATGAATTTTTTAACAAACCAGTGTTTCGTTGGAAAATACCAACTGATTTTATCAAAGATGAAACTTTCCTCAAGGACAAGAACATTTCAACTGAAAAAAATAAAGAGACAATAGGAGTCAGAACACGGACTTATTATAGTGAAGTGTTTTCAGGACATTTCTCTCTATGCAGGATTTCCAAGTAAATGTCCATCCATGAATCAGACAGTCAAGGGACCTCAAATTATGGGTCCTCCACCCATAGCAGACACTGGTCAGCAGGCTGCTAAGGAGCTCTTCCTGACCACTCTGATTTATTTTCCCTGAAAAATCTTGAAAGAATCTGATATTTATTCTGGCGCAGATCAGAAAACAATTTTTGCATCCTGAAGTTTGGTAAAGCAGGAAAAACTAGTTCATTCTCTGTTTTTAGTATAATTCACCCTCAGGGAAACACTGTTCTAGAATAAAAGCAATTTCTTACTTTGGAGTAATTACTCTTATTCCAGAATAGATTATGCACATGAGGGCATTAAAATAACATAGCCAGGGCAATAACTGTTATTCTATTGCCACACTACGCAACTTCCCAGTATACTCAAGTCTTAAAGGGTACCAAAGTACGTGTGTACTCTTTTTTTCTTATGGAGATTATTAGCTCTCCTGAGGTCAATGCTGCGTATAGATGCCCTATTGACAAAATTAGTTTTGCAATTTGACAAAACTAGACCTGCAAAGACAGGTGAAGGATGAACCATTGATTGGTTCAAGGAGTTAACACCGACTTTACTTCTCAAGCAGCACTGATGTGCAGTATCGGTGCGCACACATATCCATGTATGGACACGCACTCATGCACACATACATGAAGCCTTTGTACATTCATGCTTACTTCATGCCCCTGGCTTGATTCTTGGCTAATTCTGAGATGGGAAGTGCAGAAATAACATGGAGGCCTGTCATCACAGATGAGACTGAAATAAGGAGGGGGATATGAGGTGTGTGTGGTGTCAGCACATAACATTACATCCACCCATCATTTTTCTCCTAATATTTCTCACTGGAAGCAGCTCTGAAGATATCATAGTAATGACTATTGGAGGGATTTGTGTGGGCGAGGTGCTGAGAGCCAAACAAGCCCAAAGTCTGAATTGCTGTTTGAGTCTCCCACGCAGAGTGGCCTCTTCAACACTGAGATGAGGTCAACAGATGGAGGAGGATGGAGAGGAAGGGAATTCCATATCAGTACTCATGAGCTCATCCCATTTCTTTGCACAGAGAGTATTTCCACCTGTTTCAGGTTGGCTGGGACTGCCTTTTGTTCTTAAAGGAAGCCCATCAGCATGAGTGTAACCCATGCAGAGGATTTTCCAGGGGTCTGAAGGCTTTCTGAGCCCTCTTATGGCATTGTCACATCACATTGTCCCAGCACCACTTTTTGATGCTCTATTTCAGGCTGGAAAGAGGGTTTCATGTTGCAAAAATTGCTTAACTGGCTTTGCATTACAGGAGTGACAGCTTAAAGGTTGAGATGCCTTTAATAAAAAGCCCAGCACAGTGGCCTTCCCATTTGCTAGTGTAGCACAATATAGCAATCACCAGTGGTCCTTAGTTCTTCTACAAACCCTTACATTTGCAGCCTGTTGCCCTGGTCAAGGCCTGGTTTGGCCCACAGACCCATACATCTTCACTTCTGATTGACACAGAAACCGCATGTCTTGGCAGTCAGCTCTTTTTTTTTCTTGCCATTCCACTCAGCACAGCAGTAGTCACCTTCACCTGAACAGTGCTCAGGAGATTTCCAGAAAGCAAGTAAAGAATGTTAAATGCACTGAATCAGTAATGGCCAAGCTAACTCCCGAGCAGAAACCTAAGCAGGGGTACGTTGGAGTGGTGGAGGCTGTCCATGTTGCGGGAGGGGTTGCAGGCTCAGAGGAAACCACATTGTAGAGCAAACTGCACACTGTGTACTTCTCTGCTTGGACAAACTCTCATCAACAGATGCTTTCTCATCAACAGATTCAGACCTCCCATGCAGGAAGGCTCTGCCCAGACTCAGCCACCCAGCCTCGCAAAGCTGGTGTCAGTAGCAGGCATAGTCAGAGGGATCCATACATACAAGAAGACTCATCTAAGTGCATGCCAGCAAAGACCAGTGTGCATCCTTACGTGTATCCATAACGCACAGCAGAAGACAGATTCTGTTAGAGCAGAGGGTGATCAAAAGCTTATGTCGGGTTTGTGAGATCTCTTCACACACGTGTTTAGGAGGAGGCATGCAGCTGACTTGGGGAATCCATTGGGATTAATGGCTGCCTCACATTCAAAGACCAAAATCACAGCTAGAGCTGTTACCCAGACAGGCACATCACCACATCAAGAGAAACTGCCTATCTGACCTCCAAGCGTAGAGCTCTCGTAGAGGACTTTACAGCTGCAACCCCACCAAACTGCCAGCATGTTCAGAATCGCATCAAGCATTAACCCAGTGAGTAGGAGGGCGGGGGAGGGGGGACCAACTGCATACAAGCCCTGCTCATCCACTAGATGCTGCACGGATGCAGCCTGGATGTTGCAGAGGGTAGCATTGCCCTGGCATTTGCCTCCTTCCCAGCCTGGACGTATGGACTCTGCCCCCATGTGTCCAGTGCCAGGAGGGGAGCCAGCCTTGGAGGCACATACAACTGACAGGATTGTGTATCTCCAGGACAAGCCCATACTGTGTGAGGCAGGTTCCAGCCTGTGCAGGCAGTGCTATTTGACCCTTACACGGACCATTCATTCCCCTCATACAAAAGAAAGTCTTGTTTAATTCGATGTCGATGAAAGACATGGAGCAGAGAGAAGCTCGGAAACAGAAGCCACTTTCTCATATAGCTGAGGAGCTGGGTGACAACCACCCTCTGTTCTCCACCCCCAGCCTTCCTCTGCCTCCCGAAGGGAACAGACAAAGGACATGTCATGATCTGCTTTTAGAAAAAGGAGGACTTGACATCTTTGTCAGTAGAGCAGTTGTGGAAAGCAGGGCCCTTTGCATCCTTCTGGACACGAGATTCACATTGGTTGTTAGGAATGGCAGCACGGAGAGATCTGCTGTGGCCGGTGTGCATTCAGTGGCAGCATCTCCTCAGTGAGATCAGGGTCTGTATGACAGCACTTTCAAAAGCTACTCCTGCATCAATTCAGTGCAATGGCATGGAGGATCTGGTCCATGCTTCCAACAGAGAGCTCACTTAAGATGTAGTTTCTTATAAAAGCAGTTACTTACCTTTATGGAAAAACCTTATTGAATTTAAGAGAGATGGGACTGACAGAATGGCATAGAAATTATTCTTAAAAGTGACATTTTAATAGAGAGTTACTTTCTTTCCTTTTTAAGCCATCCCATAGAAATCAACCGCCAGGATATAACTGTCTGCTTGACATTAAAGGATGGCTCATAAATCAATTTAAAGGTAAATAGTTGTTTTCCTTTTGCAAAACTTTTCCAGAGGGGCTGGATGCTGAAATGCCCTCTGCTGGGTGCTCACGGAGGTCCTCCTCAAACAGTTCAACAGTTCAAGAAGACCAGAAGGGTCTTCAGGTGATGGCTATGTATCTTGAACTTTCTCATCTGCTACTGGGGCTAGGGAAAATCCAATCTGAATTTGTAACCTGAGGTTGTGTTTCTCTATCAGTACACTGCTCCATCTTACCTTCCTGCTTCCATGTTCTCTCCCCTTCATGTGGAAATACTCACTGCTACTGCAGTGAGACCAAAGCCTGGGGAGAGACCAGTGCTTGAGACTTTCTTCTGTTCTGCATTTCCTTAGCCGATGGGCAGGAGTGATCTAGTTTTATAGGATCTGAGGAAAGGCAGTCACTCAGGTCCTCTCTAACCTTTCATGGACAGACCCCGTTCCTAGGGTGCAAGGTACACGCAGAGGTAGGCAATTGCTTCACCCACACAGATGTGTGAATCCTCTGCCATGCACACAGCAAGCCTTACACGCACTGCATAGCTGTAAGCTGATTCCCAGGGGGTTTCTGCAAGCACGGAGCCCCTCTGCAGTAACGGTGCCACACAGAAGGTTAGGAAGAAGGCAGTGAGACCTGGGAGCACTGAGCCAAAGCCTTGCCAGAGGCTGCAAGCCCAGACCTCACAGCAGCTCCTTGCCACACCTTTGCAGTTGTGCTGCCGAAGGAGTCGCGTCCCGATTGAAGAATAACAGACGCGTTTACCACACATCAATCTGTCTCTGTCTGGGTCCTTACACAGCCCCCATCATCATCCTATTCAATAGTCTGCAAAGTATTTAAAAATAGCATTAACACTAACAATCTCTCTTTCTTTCCTCCCCAGCTTGTAGCAGAAATAGCTTGATTAGTGTACAGTTCTGGTGCTTCAAGGGAGAGAGAAATTAAACTGCAGAGCTGGCAGAGTGGCTTTTCAGCTTTCTTCAGGCAGCAACTGCCGGCTGCTTCGTTGAAGCACAGGCTCTTCAAAGGATGGCAGGTTTTAGATCAAGGACTGCTTGTTCTGTCACACATCTTCGGAGGCACATTTACAATGAGGAGAGAAGCACTGCTGCAGCTTTGGACCTTGGGAGAGATGCACCTGATTTCACTCCCCATCTCCTGCCATCACTCCTTTGCAGTGTCCTGAAGGCTGGGAAGAAAAGGAGTTGAGAAGGAGGTCTGTCCTGGGTACAAGAGGAGTGGCTAGGCAGAAGACAGCCCAGCAAGCTCTCTGAAAATACAATCAGGCTGTAGCCTGATCAGGGGCTTGGCAGGCAAGACTACCAGCATCTCATCATGCCCCTCAGGTACGGCTTTCAGGGGTGACTTTGAGGAAACCACTTGTCTCCTCCAGGGCTTATCCTCACTCTCAGCAGAAAGGGGGTGCCACATCCTCAGCTCACAGTGAAGGCTTCACTCCCTTTAGTACCCTTGGTGTTTTGAGATTTGTATTTACAGAAGCAGGCTGATGCCACTCTCTAGCAAAGCTTTACAGGCCGTGTCAGCTGTGGGCATGACTCTTGATTGACCTTTTCAGTAGGTTTCCCTCCTGCCTCCACATCCCCTCTCTGATCTTCCTCCAGGGCTGCTGGCAGCTCTTTCTCACCTTTTGTTTGTGAAATACACCACACCAGCTGGGAACCAGCAACAGCTCTGCCTGCTTCTCCCCTGCCTTGAGCACAAGTGCTCAAGTTCTCAGCAAAACTGCTAAGAGATGGGTACCCACAGAACAGCATCACACATCTGCTCACAGCAGAGGATACCATCAAGGTCCCTGTGGCCATGCAGCGAAATCCCTTGGCAAAAGGGAGGGTGGAAAGCATGAACGACTCCCTCCCCCAGTCCTAGAAGGTGCTTCAGACACAGTGTCATGCATTGCTTGTGGGAGCAGCAGCAGAGCGGTGAGCCAGGAGATTGTGGAGCAACTGCAAACACTCAGCCCAGATGGAATAAGACCTCAGGAGGCTCACTGCTCTGAGGTACAGCTTACTCCTTTGCAGCATCAGTCAGCGAACCTTTTCCACAGCCTTTCCTCTCCTATGACTTCCTGCTGCAAGACTCAGGGATGCGGTCTGTTGGTCCGCCTCAAGGCTGACACAGCATTAGGCCCCTTAGGGCATGTGAGTGAAAAAGCAAGAAAAGCAACTTGCAGAAATAAATTGCATACAGATTGCAACAGTAAACTACCTTCTCCAGCAGCATCTCTTCCGGGATCTTGAAGCACTTACTGCTTGGGAAGGAGCTTAGCCATATAGCTACCTCAGGGTGGAGGTTTCATGGGGCTTTTCACATCGTGTTGTCCTTTCAGTGGAGGAATTGTGGGCAGGGAAAGGGGCAGACAGCCTAGGAAGGCACAGCAGACGGGGGCAGAGCTGCCACCCACACCACTGCAGTGCAGATTGCTGCTTTTGACTGGGCTGGACACAGCTGTGGAGGCAGTGGAAGGAGGAAGGTCTTATCAGTGCAGCAACTCAACCGTGATGTGGCTGGGAACACAGACTGCCCCAGGCAGTGCTTTCAGGAGGGATAAGGAAGGTTATGGCACATTGGATACCCCACTGTCCCCTCCAATAAATCTACTCCGGCTGCTCTAGCCAAGATATATGGCTCTGCACAGACCAACCTTCCCCAGACCTGAGTCGCAGTTCAGAAGCATGCAGCTTTTGCCAGAAGTCAGCTTTGACCAGGTTGGGGGAGCATATTCCTGCAGTGCTGTCCCTCAGCCCCTCCATTCAACCATGGGACGCACTAACTAAACTATGGCTCTGTGTATAGCAGTGAAACAGTCATGTCAAAGGCCGTGAGCATAAAAAGGGAGAGCCTGGAACATGAGTAAGCAAAGCCTGAGGGGTTTGAGGTCCCAGAGCTGTCAGCAGCCTTGGATCTGTTCTCCTCCCTCCTGCCTTTGCACTCAGAAGAGATCTCCATAAGTCAAGGTCCTTCTTTAACAGACCTCTCCTAGAGGGGTCCTAGGGTTAGGGTGTTCACCCAAAGATTGTCTCCAACTCACTGACTACACAAGATGTCTGTGGCTAATAATTGGTTAATTATCTCCTCCAGCCACAAAGGAGGATGAAGCCTCTGTCCTGTCCCAGAAGGATGCTGAGAGACTTGATGGTTTGCAGGGGTAGGCAATCAATTTCTTTGGTGCAGATTTGCCTCAAATCAAGGTGCTGCAGAGCTAGCGCACCCCAGCTAGCTAATTCTTGGAACAGGGTAATGCTTCTGCCAGTAGTGCAGGAGTAATTCAGACTTCTGCTGAGCCATCTGTGGGGAAGTATCTTGCCATTTCCTGACACCCACACACTGGCTTTCAGCCCTGAGCGCACAGGACTCTTCTGGGCCAACTGTACAACCTGGGGACTTCATGCCTCCAACATCAAGGACAGCTGGATGGATGGATGGATGACTCCCAGTGAGGGGAGCCTGGGATACCAGGGCAGGATAGTGCTAGCCCTCAACACATTTGGTGAAGGAGAGCAGTGGTTCATGCCCTGCTCTGGCCAAAGGAGACGTGTGCAACAACACAGCCAGGAGGTCTGTACAGCCATGAGCATGGCAGTGGTGAGCATGGCAGTAGGTCCTGCTGGGTGTTGAACACAGCCGGCTCAAAGCATCCCTTTGACAAGGGGAGATCACTGGCACACATGTGCCTGCTGTTTTTCCTGTGTTGGGTTCACCTCTGTGTTGCACTTTGTAAATGTCATTTGGGCTGTAAAATGTCACTTGATGCCTCTCTTTGAGGTGTTTTCAGCAACATCTGCTCCAGAAACGTGGCCAAGCCCTGCCAGCTAACCCCAGAAGACAGAATTCTTTTGTTCTTCACCAAGAGCACTTCCAGCCAAGGGTCTCAAAACATTTGCCATGATTAGTGTACCCACAGCAGGAGCTTTGTTACCTGAAGCCAAACTTGATCAACAAGTCCCCACTTGAGCCTGGGACTGTGCTATGTTCTGTGCCTCATCACTTGCTGAAAGCTGTGGCAGCCTCTTCAGAAGAAACTCTGGGATATGCAGTCACAACCCTCAGGAGAGTAAGCAGGGGCTCTCACTCATGTGCTGCCCAGTCCTACGCGAGGAGAAGGCTGGAAAGAAGTCTCTTAGAGCAAGGCTGAAGTGTGACAGCCCTCGCTTCTCCTTCTGCCCCCTGTGCATTCAGCCCCAGTTGAGAGGCTGAGGGTTTGCTTCACAAACACCCCTTCAAGCAGCATGGTGACTTTAGGGCTGGGAGCCATAGCTTGTAAGGGAGGCAGGCAGGGGAAAACTGAAGCGGGCAGGTCTTTTGCTCCCACATAACTTGTTCCAGGGGCTGCTGGACAAAGTGTTGGCTCACATGGCCAAACCAAGAAGGCCGCTGCAGCAGTAAGTGTTTGCACAAATGCTCCCCGCCCACCTTAGAGGTAGAAGGGAAACCGAGGCACACTGAAACAACGTGATCCATCAAGCAGCAAGTAGGGAGGCCAAATCCCAGAAGCACTGCGGCCCTGGCTTTGGTCTGTGTCCTGTAGGTTGTCTTATCGTTAGTCAACCGCCATGGTCTGTAGCGATAGCAGGTGCATCCTCCTCGGAGCAGCGAGAGCCTCGGTGGGAAAGGAGAAAT
>NW_010433205.1:0-3111 GCF_000710305.1 Buceros rhinoceros silvestris
GATTTGGTTTTTTTATTTATTTCAGATACTGAGCTATGTGACCTGCTCCTTGCCTCACACTACGCAGTTTCATAGCAATTTCCATGAGAAATTTTTATACAGGATGTTTTCTGATTTTGACACCTTAATTTTTAGATACAAGTCATATTTATTTCTGTATTCATCCTTATTACAGTATCATATCTTCATGTAAAATTTAAGATGTCTGAGTATAAATAATTAATTAATGAGGCAGTAGAACTACCTATTTTTTTTATATTTATAAATAATACTTAGTTGCTAGAAAAGGTGCTTAGTTTGTTTGAGATCTTAACTATTTTTTCGCTGCTGTTTCAGGAGGATCAGGCACCTTCTTCCCAAAGGTAGGAGTAAAATGGCTGTGGGATGGGAATAGGAAATTCCATTTTTCATTCCAAATTTAGTTGAGCTGACAAGAGTGACAGATTTGCCAAATGCAAAGTGCAAGTGCCACCTTCATTTTCTCTAGTATAGAAAAAAGGAAGAAGGGAAGTGTGTTTCCAGTTCTTCCCTATGCATTTTAGTCTTAGCTATTCCATGCAAGATGAAAAAAACGTTTTTAGAGCTCTGATTAGAATAAGTAAAATATCCAGTGAGCACTTGAAGTGTCCTTGACTCACATAGACTCAATGTAAAAGTAATTTAGCACTGAAGTGCTCAGTTGTGAAATCCGGATTTTTCCAAAAAATAATTAAACTAGAGAACTTAGTATACAAAGCATTTGCTATGTACAAATGGTATCTATAGCAGTATTGCAGATGCTGCAGGGAAACCTTTCTTATTAATTCAAAAGACCTCATGGAATTTATACGGTTATATTCATTGAATTCTTTCATTTTAAGAAATGCCTCTGTCCTTACAAAACACTTGATCATTTATGGGGTTGTCTTACATAGCTATCCTATAATGTGTCCCTTTACACTCTTCTCCACTTTTTCTAACTAACATGCTAGCTTTTCTGCTTGTATCTATTTAATCTTCCATCTATTCTTTTATATATGTGTAATATTTTCATTGCTACTAGCAATGTTCTTTTTTTTACCACAGACTTTTTATTATTTAAGCATTAGAGAAGACAGGGTTTATACCGAAGAGCTGTTTCGATTTTTACTTGCCTATTCAGATAAAGGTTCACTACTTCCACTGAAGTGAGTTGGCATATAAACATAGTACCCCTACTGCTTTGCTGACTCCGCCATGAGACAGGATAGAAAAAGAGAAAAACTATGAAACTATTAGTGGCCATAAAAACATCTATTGTGCCACTACCCCTGAGAATGCCATTTCAAAGCCAAATCAGCATTGTTTTTCTTTGGAATCCACCAGTGAGTATATGGACTTCTGCACAATGAGAATTTGCTCCTGATTCAGAATGAAGAAAAAATATTTTAAAGTATCCTTTGGATTACATAGCAGATGCATCTGCTTAATTTCCTGAGTGAGAGATTGAGAGTGCATTTATCATGAGCAAATCTACTTAGCATTAGGTATTTTATCTCTGTTGTCAGAGATAATTACTTATTACAATCAGGTTCAATGGCTAAAGGGATAATTTGGCCAAATTATTTACAAACCTACAAACAAATCTACAAACCCGTAGATAAATAAGTCCATCATTAAGAATACTGTAAAACACTCTTTTTTTTTTTTTCCACTAAGATGATGAAAAGTCTTGAGGGCAAAACTTGTGAGGAGTGGCTGAGGTTGCTTGGTTTGTTCAGTTTGGGGAAGAGAAAGCTGAGGGATTACCTCATTGCAGTCTACAACTTCCTCAAGGAGGGCAATGAGCGGGGAGGTGCCAATCTCCTCTTTCTGGTGATCAGCGATACAACATGAGGAAATTGAATGAAACTGCATGAGGAGAAGTTCAGACTGGACATTAGGAAAAGGCTCTTCACTGAGAGGGTGGTCAGTCACTGGAACAGGCTTTCAAGGGAAGTAGTCATGGCACTAAAAGTGTTAAAGTTCAAGGAGTATCTGGACAATGCTCTTAGTCATATGATTTAGTTTTAGGTAGTTCTGTGAGGAGCAGGTAGTTACGCTCCATGATCCCAGTGATCATTATGGGTCCCTTTCATTTCCAATGATTCTATGATTCTGCATGGGAATAATTGCTCTGACACATATAGCTGAAAGAGAATGTCCTACAGTACATTAATCTAGTTCTGCTGATTGGGCTGACACCAGCAGATGTTTTGTCCATTTTTGGTTTATACTTGTCGGGTAGTGAATTGGTGAAAAAGGACAAGTTCTTGCTTTCTTTTTTCTCTGAGGTAACTAGAAGGTTTCAGATCAAAGGCTTCCCATAATTTCACTAAAAGGTTTTCTGTGACTGATCATCAGTTTGATGCCTTGTTAGAATTATTTGTATCTTCTTTTTACCATATTGAATGGTATGAACAATAGGGACAATGATGCAAACTTAAGTATATATATAAAACCCCCAAAACCAAAGGAAAAAAAAAAACAAAAGAGCTTTTAGCATAGCTGAACTGAAATGTATGATGTTACATCAGAGGTAAACCTGGCCCAGTTCCTTTAACAGCTATTTGCTTATTTTTTTTCTCTGCATGGCCTGATATTCAAATGGTCCCAGTAGAAAACATGTTGGACAGCAGCTGCATCCTTTCAGTCATTTGCAAGGGGAGATGAGTGGACTGTATCCAAAATGCTATTCTGCAGCTGCAACAAGATGGGGTTTGCTATTTAACAGCATGACATTTTGAGTGTTCATTTTCATCTTTTCATTTTGGTATGTTACTCCTCTCATGAGATCACTGAGTTGACTCTCCAGCAATTCCTAAATGCTTAAGTATCTGTGTAGCATTTTACTATTTGGTATGAACGACAACTGATAGTAATTCTAATCACTGAAAGTAAAAATAAATGGGAGGAGTACACTGTATTGAAACATCCAGCACGTAATTTAAAACACTTTAACATGTAACTGACGAATGAAACTCAAGCCTTCATTAGAAGTCCATTATCGACAACTCTACAATCTTATTTTCCTGCCTTCTAGAACTTCCTGATCCTTCTTTTTTATTTCTGTAGCTCAAAAAAAGACACTATGAGCTTTGCAACATATTAATT
>NW_010433206.1:0-2618 GCF_000710305.1 Buceros rhinoceros silvestris
TGATAAAGATGTTGAAGAGAACAGGCCCCCAAAACTGAACCCCAGAGAACACCACTTGTGACTGGCCACCAAGTGGACTTAACTCCATTCACCACCACTCTCTGGACCCAGCCATCCAGCCAGTTTTTTATCCAGTGAAGGATATGCTCCAAGACAGGAGTAGTCAGTTTCTACAAGAGAATGCTGTGAGAAACAGTGTCAAAAGCTTGACGTTTCAGTAAACAACATCCACTAAGGGGATCACCTTGTCATAGAAGGAGATCAGGTTAGTCAAGCAGAACCTTGCTGACTGGGCCTGGTCACCTGGTTGTCCTGCACATGCCATGTGATGGTGTTCAAGACGATCTGCTCCATAACCTTCCCCAAAACAAAGGCCAGACTGTACAGACAGGCCTGAGGTTCCCTGGATTCTCCTTCTGGCTTTTCTTGTAGATGTACATTTGCTAACCTTTAGTCAAATGGGACCTCCCCAGTTAGCCAGGACTGCTGAAAAATTATAGGAAAAGCTTGGTGAGTACTTATGTCATTTCCCTCAGTACCTTTGGATGGATCCCATCTGGCCCCTTTTACTTGTGCACATCTCCTGGTGTAGGAGGTCACTGACCATTCCCCCTTGGACTATGGGGCCTTCATTCTGCTTCTTGTCTCTGTTTTCCAACTCAAGGAGCTGGGCACTCAGAGAACAAGCGGTTTTACTGTTAAAGACTGAGGCAAAGTAGGCATTCAGTAGCTCAGCCTTTTCTTCTTCCTTGGTCACTGTGTTTCTCCCTGCATCCAGCAAAGGATGGATATTCTCTATAGCCCTCCTTTTGTTAATGTATTTGTAGAAACACTTTTTTGTACTGGTCGGGTTAAATTCTAGCTAGGCTTTAGCCATTCCAATTTTCTTCCTGCATAACCTCACAAAAATCTTGTAGTCTTCCTGAGTGGCCCGACCGTTCTCCCATAGGCCATAGACTTTTCTTCCTGAATTCCAGGCAAAGCTGCGTGTTTAGTCAAGCCAGTCTTCTTCCCACTGGCACATCTTACAGCACACTGGGATGGCTTGTTCTTACACCTTAAAGGTTTTCTTCTTGAAGGTGTCAAGCCTTTCTCGACTCCTTGACCCCTCAGAACTGCCTCCCAAGGAACTCTGTCAAACAGCCTCTTAAATAAGACAGTCTGCCCTCTGAAAGTCCAAGGTGGCAGTTTTACTGACCCCCTTCCCTACTTCCTCAAGAATTGAAAACTCTAACACCTTATGATCACTGTGTTTGTAATGACATAACTAATGTGTATTGATGGTGAGTGTATATTGATGGTGAGTTTTGAATTCAGTTTCATTCACTGCAGGAAAAATAATGCATTATGACTTTTTTCATCCATACAAAATGAGATTCTGTTTTCTGTACTTAGTCATAAGAAGGGAAAATAATTTTTTGTTTATTTTCTAAAATAACTTCTTATAGTTGTATGTTGCTACTTTTGTGCTTGAAAAATGTTTTTCATGTTTTCCAGACACCATTCATCTTTCAGAACTTCTTCTTTTTCTCTTTGATAGACCTTATAAAATGTTAGCTTCCCCCTCCCAAATTTCCCTTTTCTCTTTATTAATAAAATTCTCTATTTTATCTTGTGTGAAAAGATCTGTTTGAATTGCATTAGTAAGATAGTCTTACAACAAAATTTTATTCCTAAAAGAATAAACCAAAGCTCCTTAACAGTCAAATAACGCAGTCCTAAGCTTTGGCTCAGTTATATATTACCAGACAAGATACAAAAGATATTTTATAACAAGATCTTTATTTAATGCATCTAGGAATTGCTAATTTTTTTAACAATTGATAATTTGATTACCTGGGGATTCAAATTTTATACCAGAAAATTTTTACCCAGACAAAAAATAGTTCTCTGTAGCTACTGTTACATCTCTACAACGTCCTAGGTAAACTCATAAACTAATTTAGGACACCATAGATATAGTACATTCTAAAAGTTAAGGGACAGAGAAAAACATTGCAATCTTGTCACAACAAAGACGATATTCTATTCCCATATTTCTTTAGGACACGTGTTCTGCTAAGCCTGCTTTCAGCTTCAGCTCTTTGGAGAACACTTTCCATATGGCATGAACACTGTGCTGGAAACAGTCACGTCAGGAGATAGTTCAGTTTATGTGGCTGCCTCTTCTCTAGCAGCTGGCATTTCCCACAGTTAATAAGGCCCTTTGTAATACATTCCTTGTCAGTCATACCACTGAATATTTACAGTTTCTTTAAGCTTGCAATCTGTCACCTGAAACTCTGGCCATATGAAAAAACAAAACAAAACAAAACAAAACAAAACCAAAACCCCAAACAACTCAGCTTTCTGCTGATTAATGCACTTGAGCATTTCATAATACTCACGTGATCTAGCATCCCTCTATCTTAAATCAACTCTCTCATTAAATTCTCTTTAACGTTCTCTCCGTTTTATCATTACCACTTTGGCTGGCTTCTTCTTTGCTTCTCTTTATCTTTTTCAAGATTAACCTTACCTCACCACTGGAACTCTGTCCAGATTTAAAAATGACCATTAGTACAGTGACTGGAAATCCAAATATCAGTTTTGAGGACTCATTCACTAACTCACTCTTT
>NW_010433206.1:2740-22089 GCF_000710305.1 Buceros rhinoceros silvestris
TTCTTCCTGGGATGATTTATAGAAATTTTGATTCAGAAGGGTACGGCTCAGATTCTACTTCCTGCAGTTGCAAACAAATATAATGTAAGATAAGAAGATACACATTTATAAAATGAATTTTGCATTAGTACCTAGCTCTGAAGGAAGTTTCCAGGAGGCTGTAATGAACAAGAAGTGTACCAAATGTGAAATACAATATTTACGCTTCTAGTCTTCAATTTGATAACTTTAGCCATATGATCTTGAAGGAATGGGCAACAGGTGGAGTTTATTGCATGAAAAAGTTAATTATTCTTCATCATAGAACATCTCTATATAGCAAGATTATCATTAAAATTCTCATTATCTACAGCCACAACTCATATGATTCCTTTCTAAAGCTGAACCCATGTAAATGGGTTCCTTCTCATCAATAAATTTTCAACGTGTAGTTTTTTAAATAATTGCCATCCATTTTTCACATGAAGAAAAAGTGCTCTTTTATTAACAGCAGCTAACAACAGAGTTGAGTTTATTGATTTGATGGAGTAAATTTTATCATCTACACCCTTTCATAGTATGAAGATTCAATTCTATACTATCTTTGTGATATATAGAATGGTATGGTATCTGATACCAGAACTTCCTTTACCTATAGAAAATTTCTCATTACTATTGATATGGACTATCATTTTAAGACACTGTTTAGGCATTTAAAATCTTTGAAGGGTCTTCTCACTTTAGGGTAACTCTGGGTGTTTTTTCATTTTAATAGAAGTTTGCAATATAAGTGCTGGTTCATTTAGTCCATCGCAAACTAATGGAAAACAAAGTCACAAAGGTTTAGCTGTGTCCGAGTATATTAATTGATGAATCTCAGCATCAACTGTCTTCAAGAAATGTCAGCTACTGCTATGGACAACATCCAGGTCTGAGCTGTCGAACTACTACTATTCATCCTGATTTCAGTCTTGAAGGTAGTTACTGTTACATTCAGATTAAAAAAAAACCAAACCAAAACCAAACCAAAACCCAAAAAACCAAAACCCATGTTTGTTTCCTCACTTATTCAACAAACATTTATTTTGAAAAACAGTGTACTTGCAAACATTTTGAACTATTCCTGAATTAATATAAATTTCTTAGAACATTAGAGTTGGAAAAATCTCAAAACAGCAAGGGGGAGGGTCAGGGTGGGGGGACTAGGTTTTCTTGTTTCTTTTAGAAATGTTGCTTTTCTGTGTTGGGCTAATTCAGTCAAATTTTTAATTTGACAAGATGGATGAACCAAAAAATCAGTTATTCACTCTGCTTTAATCACTGTCATGAGATGTGAAAAAACTCCTATAGGTATATATTTCTACCAACTCCTCCAGTGAAAACTCTTTAGAAATTCAAACTCAGTGTCTCAGGAACACAAGCAATTTAACATTCAGGTTGTAGTTTGACCTCTGTTCCTTCTTTCATTCTAGTATTTATAGGCTTATTAAGAGGGTACCCACTTACAGAACAAAAAGCTCTCTAATATTTACTAAATAATGAATTGGATCTTCCAAGTTTAAAGACTCACTTGATTATGAAATTTTAAACAGAATTCCTAAGTACTTCAGTTCTGGTGTGAAAATAAAGGACATCTATGTTGGCCATTCATTAATTTAGTTCCTTGGGGCTTTTGTTCTCCTAACAACAACTTTGTTATGAACTTCAATGGTCATGTTTTCCTAACAGTAAATAGATGGTGAATTTTCAGTGGAATGTACCTACTCAAAGCAAGACATCCAGAACTGCAAATAGGAACTGCAAACTTTTAGCTGTCTTGCTCAGCATCTTCTTTCTCATTCCTCTTAACATGTCTTTTTCTAGGAGTCATCTGATCTAAATGTCTGAGTTTCCATCTTGCTTATGCACAGGCCCTGTTTATATGTCCAGTTTACATTCAGACACTGCTGTGATGCAGCCAGGTGTATAAATATTTCCATCGGTGCTTGCAAAAAACATGAATTCTAACTGAGACCAGACCATTCTAACCCAGAGAAAGGTTAAAGACAAAGCTTTTGAGCTGGCAGTGAATTTTGGTCATGAATACATATCTATTGTTCTACATATCTGATGAGTCTACAGAGAGCACATGCAAGGAGACAGAAGAGAGACTGCAGGGAGTTTTTGGCTTTGTCTAATTCTGTGGTTTTTTCTTCTTGTTTCTCTTTGAAACTTCAGTTTACATCAGTATAGAGGAAGCGTTAGTATATACACAGGTTAGAATGTGGGAAAAGATAGTCACAAATACGGCTTAGAAGGGAGAAATAAAGTTAGAGATGCTAAAGGCTGTTTCTGTACTGTGATATCCTTGTACCCTCATGTAACTTAACTTCAGTGTGAACTGTGTGACTTAAGAAGTGGGATAAATAGAGGGAGGGATTTGGAGGTTTGGGGGTCTTTTACGCAGAATTGCTGACACAACACATCTGTGAAAGCCCTGTGTAAACCTGGAATTGTGGCAATATGAGTTAAAACATTTGCTACTGAATAAGAGAGATGGCAAGGCACTTGTATACTTCCTAATCTACTGTAGTGTTTGCCAAAGATAGGGCATTATTTTCTCAGAGTTAAAAAGTTATTTTCTGCTCTAACTGTAACTTGCTAAGGGTTGTACAGCTTGAAGAATTTGAGACGACAAATCCATGTCTTTCTTATACATTCCTCATGTGGTCAGGAGTAGTTCTGAGCATGAGTTTTGTTACTGTCATGGCAGCTACAAAGGCTGGTGGTGTGTATCAGAACAGGTGGTTGCAGCGTGATGTGCCCCCAGGGCGAAAGGGCAAGCTGGGAAGCTCTGGGGCAAAAGTGATCCAGAGCGAGCGGTATCAGAGTAGCCAGGAGCCCCCATTGAAGACAGCAAGCAGCAGCCAGCGGATCAGCCTCAGCAGCCACAGCCAAGGGCAGCAACAGCTGTAACCGTAGCAACTGTAACAACGTCCCATCACAGGCAAAAGTGTGAGTGGCTCGGATCACAGCAGCAGGGCAGCAAACAGCAAAGGTGTGTGGTCTCTCTCTTGCATGCAGCTTCTTAAAGAGACATCATCCCACCAAGAAGCTCCACAGCAAATAAGATGTAGTGACGTGCAGGGGAAGGAATACTGTAACCGGTTTGCTTCTAGCAAACCAAACCAGTTTTATCTTAAACCAGGACAGTTAGAATTCCTGTCTTTTCTGTATATCTTATATAACAATAATAACCTTGATGTTTAGAAAGTAATTTTTGAGATGTCTGCATTACAGTCTAAAAGCCAGTATTTAGCATTGTAATCATTGCTGCTGATTTCTTCAGAAATAATGTGATTAGAGACTGACACTCTGGTGTTGCAACTTCACTGTATTTTAACATTTCTCAACTGAGAGTAAGTTTTAGCACTTTAATTTCACAAAAAAAAGCTCTGCAAGATCCTTATTCATCACCATTGCTCCACCTCAAATTGTTAGACTGCATTTAAGCCTCGCAGCAAAGCCCTGCCCCAAGCATTGAGCTTGTTCGCTCAAACAACTGTACTTTCCACAAAAGAAAGAACCAGAAGGCAAGAATTATGTTTTGGTAAGAAGCACACCATTGTTGTGTGAGGAAATATAGGTTAAGAATATGAGCCAGCTAATTAGGTTTCTAATGGAATTCACTGCAATCCTAACTAGGGTCAATACACAACCTGTTTGTTATTTCAATAGTGCCTTGAAACTCTACAAAGTGGGCTGCACAGTGTGTGTGTGGTAATGAAACACTTCACCTTTGTCTGAGACTTTTGGTTCGTAGAAAAAGGAGTTTACCTAGCTATGTATTTTCTAGTTTTGGCTGTATCAGTAAGGAGGAGTATCACAGCTCAGTCACATCACAAGGACATAGAGATCTATGAAAAGTCTTTTTTTCATGTTCAAAGCAGGAAATAAGGAGTTCTGAAATATGAGAGGACAGATATAAGTGACTCCTGAAGTTTACTGTGGCAAAACAGACCAGAAAGATTCTAGAAATTAAATCATATACTCTATTCCTTATTTTAACATTTTGTGCCACGTTTTTCATGTTAATGTAGAATTTCACAGTCTGCTATTATCTTCTGTCAAAAACCTGTAACCTGAGAATATATCAGATATAAATACTTCCATTCTAACCTCTAATATAATTAATGTCGATGATAAAGTTGTTTTTTTCTTTCTTTTCCTCATTCATGGTTATGGATTCTGTCAGATTCATTATATTAAATTAACACAAAGCAGTAAAGATATACCCTCCAGACACAGTCTCACACAGTTTTCTAAAGCAAGTGGTTTTAATCACCAGTAATATTTATACTGCTTAATGAAAACACTTGAATTGTGATGCAAAAAGTACAGCTCATGAAGACTGTCATCTGAACTAATAAAATTGTAAATTACTTGAATTCAGTGAACTTGGATGTTGGAGATTTTTTAAATTTAGTTAACAGTAATTATTTAATCACAGTGATAGCTCCAGTGCATATATCTAGAGCACCTTTTCCATTTCTGGTTATTTCTGCCTTTATCCATAGAGAAATACTAATAATTGCACATTAATAATTTTAGGTACAGAGCTAAATTACATTTGGTCTGTCTTTTCATCTGAACAATACAACTTGAGTTTGTTATGCTGTAAAGAATATATGTACATGTAATTGGTTGATGCTGTTGTATAGATTAAGACTACACTCACAAGGTAAGATCAATTTTTGGAATTTTGGAAGTGAGTTTATAAATTTATAGAATCTTTAGCCCTTTTTATTATAATACACTGAACTAAACTTCCAACTTCAAACCCTTAACCTCAGCCTACTTCTTATTTCAGTAATTGTTATTTCCTTTGCCAATCTTTCTTTTGCAAAGTATGTTTTCTTTATTTTTTCCTTCATACACCTTTAAAATTGAGAAGAAATTTTCCTTAAAGTAGGGGGAAAAAAAGAACAACAATGCTGCATTTTTATTTTGTGGGAAACCACTGTGTTGATCGTGACCACTTAAGAGGCTTATAAACATTGTGTTCTCAGTCTGGTTTATGTAGACATATAAAAATAGATTAATTAGCTTGAGTAAATCAAGTAGTATAAAAAGGAACTCCTTTTCCCCTAAAGATTTTCCCAGAGTGTGGAATAAGCACGGAGGTAGTATGGGAGTCTCTTAGCCATGTTGGGAATCTTACCAATTACAATTCAAGATATGCAACATCTATTAGGAAATTGTGACAAGAAATGTGACATGAACTGACTGCTGAGCAGCCAGCATATCCGTGGTTGTTCGTGAGACTGTAGTACAAGGCTTCAAGAAGAGTGACAATGTCATCTGTAATGCTTTGGGACTGAAGTTAGGAAAAAAGAAAAAAACAAACAGGGAAATACCACCTCAGCTGTGGTCCTCTCGATAGACTGCAGGGAAATCCTAGCTCCACTGTGGTTTCTCTTCATGGGGTACGTGGTGCCTGGTGCACCTCCTCCCCCTTCTTTTTTACAACCTTGGTGTTCACACGACTGCTTCTTGCTCTTGTTTTCCCTCCTCTTTTGTCTGTGTGGCATTTTGTATCCGTTCTTAAAGCTTACCCCAAGGTGCCACCATCTTGGCTGAGAGACACTGGAGTGCTTTGTGGTGGGTCCATTGGAGCTGGCCGGAAATGTCTGTTTACCAGCAGCCCCTGTCCTCTTCTCAAAGAGGCCATCCCCACAGCCCCCACCCCCACCTCACTCCTCCCCAATCGTGTCAGCTAAACCCAATGCAGTAGTGTTTCTAACACAGCTCATAACAAACTTCCCATTAAATGAATGTGGAAAAACAATTCTGGCAGCTTGTTTTCCCTGGAAGGTCAGATTTGTGGGTCTTCCTACAAGTAATACAGCAATAAATCAAGTAATACTACTCTTTTAAAGAAGTATGTCCCACATTTAACAGAAGGCAATATAAATCTAAGTCTGTAGAGTGATAACTCTCTACTTTTGGCTTTCATGAAAGGTTACCCCTTAGGTTTTGGGACTGTCTTTTAAAACACAAATAATTCCAGAAAAGCAGATCTGTTTGAAGAGGCTTATAGAAAATTAATTGTATCAGCATTCTAACACTTCACATTTAGAAGAGCATTCAGGCATTGAATTGTTCAGCAGTTTTCAAATAAATGGCAGGTAAGAATGACATCTGTATGACAGTGAGTCTTTAAAGAAATTTCAGTAGCTACCTCTGGTGATGGCCATAGGTGTAACGAAGAGATGAGATGCACCGATCAGTGGGGCTAAAGATAAAGCAGCATACTCGACAGCGAATTTGTATTAAAATCACAGGGTATGGCATATTGCCAGTTTTTCAGAGAGATTTAGCTAATCCAATTAGGAGAGAGAAGTGAGAGGGCAAATTCTGTGACTGGCTGTCAGCACTGAAAACATAAGGAATACTAAGTAGTAGAATGGTGGTAAACAAATACATTCAACTCAAGACCTAAAATGATAACCAAATTACACATACTGTTCGCTCTTCTGCCAATACTGGACAGGTTTTCTTTTTCATATAATTCATCATAAATTCATCAGTAATCCTGAGAATTTGCAATGAATTTAATGAAAGTAGATTTTACACAAGAAATACAAAGCAGAGACAGTACAAGCAGCTGAGAAAAATAAAAGTGATGCTATTTTTAGACACTTGCTTCTCAGATATAGAACAACAAGGTCAGGGTTAACTCTAAAGTCACCGTCCCCTTTGAAACAGAAATAGCTCTGTTAAATATCTTCAGATGATTGTCTGAATAAGGTAGTAGAAAACACTATTCTAAGGGATAGGAAAAAAAGCCTATAACGTAGAGAAGGCAGAATAATGTTTTATTGACTCATGCTTTAGAGGACATGCAAATCTATGAATTAATTGAATTCTCAGTGACATAGCGTATATGTGTGTGTGTTTATAAGTGTATAAATGTATGCAGTAACAAAAAACTATTGGTATTCTTCTGTTTTTATTCAAGCTTCTATTTGTTTGAGGCTTATGCAAAAAATCGTACTGCATATAAAAAGATCTTTGCCATGACGTGCTAGGAAAAACCCATAAGTGAATTTTGCACATCTCCACACTTCAGAAACAGTCAGTTTCTATAGTCTTATTCTTTCTAGCTCTGATTTATACAAGGTGGACCTCTGTTGTAGTGACAGAATTAAGAAGGTGACACTTCTGCTTTAGCTGGAAAATTTAGCTAATTTATTTCTCTGCAGTTGTTACACATCTGTGCCCTTTAAAATCAATGGCAAAATTCTCATTTTCTTTAATAATATAAGATCAATTGAAAGCATTGAAAGACTGAGACATTCCCACCTTCAAACCTAAGTATCTTCGCAATGGCTGGGCATAATGTGGGAGAAAAGAATCTGAGCTAGAAGTTCTATTCTCTGTCACTTATCCGCAGAGCTAACTTTTGTCAGAAATAATAACAGCTGGATCTTTGCTTTTCAAGTACACATTTTGCATTTTTAACACACATTCTAGCAGTGCAATCAAGTCTTTTGTTAATGCTGCATTACACATCTTAAGATGCAAAATTTTTTTGCTCTGATCCACCTTAATGTTCACTTGTTGTCAGATGGCACAGAATAACTTTGTTATAATAAGATTAAATCCTCTAAAAAATCACAGATTTTCCCAAAAAGATCAAGGAAAATTAATAAGAAAAAACTTAACTCTAAACAGGTGTGATGTCAAGGATCAGAAGCAGAGACTGGAGAAGCCTTGATAGTGTCTTGGGCAGGATGTCAGTTTGGCATCTCTGCTGAAATATGCCGGTTGCAATAAATTACAGCTTATTACCATATATTACAAAGACAGCCTTCAAAAAAAAAATAAAAAAAAAGGTTACTAGGACAGATAATAAAATTTTGCACAATTCCATCAACTTTTAGGAAACTTCCACCATCTTTATTGTCTTTGAGATCATTTTTGCTTTCTCAAATGTGACTGAAATTTCGTAGAGAGAAGAAAAGTTTGCTGGTGAGGGGAGTGATCACAAACACACATGAACAAAATTTGTAATAAATTCTGTTTCTGTAGAAAATTAGATTACTAAAAAAAGCCCCACAATCCTGCTTTACACACATGAAATGGAGAAGAGCTGTGATTGCAGCCTGTCTAAAGAATAAATTTGCCCCATCTTCAAGGAAGTGAACAATACACAAAATGATCAGGATCAACTCAGAGGAAGAAAACTCTTGAAGCCTCTTTAAGGAGAGAGTCTGACTAATCTTCGTTGCAAGCAGTTTACATTTTCCAGTTTAGATCTTTTCACTGGTGGAAGAGAAGACTTTCATAGAACTTTCTACTATAATTGCCTTCTCACGATGAAAATCATTGCCCACTATACTTATTATCTTTATATAGGCATAAATTTAACACACCTTGTACATGGTGGCTCAGCTAAAATTTTAAAGACCTAATAGAATTATAACAGTTCTCATAAGTCCAGTTAGAGTTATACTAATACTTACAGTCCAACTTAATACACAGAATCACAGACTGACTCACAGAATCATCTGGTTGGAAGAGACCTTTAAGAGCATAGAGTCTAACCATTCACCCTGCACTGCCAGGGTCCCTAAACCGTGTCCCTCAGTGCCACATGCACATTTCTTTTGAACACATCCAGGGATAGGGACTTCAGCACCTCCCTGGGCAGCCTGTTCCAATGCCTCACAACCCTCCTTGTAAAAAAATGTTTCCTAATATCCAACCTAAATCTCTGCTGGCACAACTTGAGGCCAGTTCCTCTAATCCCATTACTTGTCACATGGGAGAAGAGTCCAACACCAACATCACTACTACCTCCTTTCAGGTAGCTGTAGAAAGCAATAAGGTCTCCCCTGAGCCACTGCTTCTTCAAGCTAAACAAGCCCAGTTCCCTCAGCTGCTCCTCATAAGACTTGTACTCTAGAACCTTTACCAGCTTTGTAGTCCTCCTCTGGAAATGTTCCAGCACCTCAATGTCCTTCTTGAAGTGAGGTGCCCAAAACTGGACACGGGACTCAAGGTGTAGCCTCACCAGTGCCAAGTACAGGGGGACAATCACTTCCCTCCTCCTGCTGGTCACACTCTGTCTGATACAAGCCAGAATGCTTTTGGCCTACTTGGCCACCTGGGCACACTGCTGACTCCTATTCAATCGGCTGTCAACCAGCACCCCCAGGTCCTTTTCTCCTGGGCAGCTTTCCAGCCACTCTTCCCCAAGTCTGTAGCGTTGCAGGGGGTTGTTGTGATCCAAGTGCAGGACCCAGCACCTGGCCTTGTTGAAGCTAATGCCATTGGCCTTGGCCCATTGATCCAGCCTGTCCAGATCCCTCAGTAGAGCCTCCTGACCCTCAAGCAGATCAACAATCCCACTCAATTTGGTGTCATCTGCAAACTTATTGAGGGTGCACATAATCCCCTCATCTGGATCATTGATAAAGGTGTTGAAGAGGACAGGCCCCACAACTGGATCATGGGGAACACCACTTGTGACTGGCCGCCAACTGGATTTAACTCCATTTGCCACCACTCTCTGGGCTCAGCCATCCAGCCAGGTTTTTATCCAGCAGAGAGCACACTCATCCATGCCAAAGGCAGTCGGTTTCTGCAGGAGAATGCTGTGAGAAACAGTGTCAAAGGCCTTACTAAAGTCTAGGTAAACAACATCCACAGCTCTTTCCTCATCAATGAAGCAGATCACCTTGTCATAGAAGGAGATCAAGTTGATTAAACAGGACCTGCCTTTCATAAACCCATGCTGACTGGGCCTGGCTGTACTGTACATGCCACATGATGGCACTTAAGATGATCTGCTCCATGAGTTTTCCGGGCTCTGAGGTCAGACTGAGGTCTGTTGTTCCCTGGGTCCTCCCTCTGGCCCTTTTTGTATCACATTGTCTAACTTCCAGTCAATTGGTACCTCCCCAGTTAGCCAGGAGTGCTGGTAAATAATGGAAAGTGGCTTGGTGAGCACTTCCGTCAGCTCCCTCAGAATTCTTGGATGGATCACATCTGGCCCCATTGATACTCTAAACCAAAGTATTACTCTGGAATAGTTAAAACTAATGTTTACCTTTTTCATTGGTTTATACTCACTCTTTTTTCTTTCCCAGGGATGACACTAGCATTCCTCAATTAGATAGTTGGTCTGTTGCCACAAAATGTTGCTAATGTCTCCAGTTCTTCACTACAGGAAATATATTTGTGGTGGTCCCTTTACTAATTAAACTGTCTTTATGTCAACCCACAAGTTTTCTCACTTGTAGTCTTTTGACTGCGGGGGCAAAGACTGAGCGAGCCGCTGTGTGGGGTTTAGTTGCAACTTGGGGTTAAACAACAACGAAAACCCCAAACGCAATTATCTGTTATAAACATTTAATACGTGCAGAAAGAAAAATAACCCATTGCTTAAGCTGATAACATTTCCATAAACAGAGTGTTATTATTTTGCTTATTTTGTGTACAAAAAAACAGAATTATTTTTCTTATCTCTTCTTTCTTTCTTCCTTCCTTCCTTCCTTTCTTTCTCTTTTCTTCTTTTGTAACCCTCATCTTCATGTTTACCTTTATCTTATCTTGCACTACAGTAATATCTTAAATTTCCATTAACGAAATTTTTTGTTCCCGAAATAAAGTGCAGAAACAGAGTGAAATGTTTCAATATAATGACGAATAATTCATGACAATGAGATTTGGAAATCTGTAAACCAGAGGATAATTCTCTGAGCTTGTGACTCATTATACACTGCACTGTGTACAGTAACGTATACATTACCACGTCTTGGTATATGTCTTCATTTTGGTTTGTTTTACTTGTTTCTTAACAATTACAAGGTAAGAATGCAATGCTAATACCTTGTATTCATATAAATGCCTGAAAATGTAAATTCATACTTTATGTACAAGAGGTCTTTATGCGTATAAAAATACAAAACACCTAGAAATTTTGAGAATATTTGCTAATTCAATAAGGTCTTTCTCTGTGTGTGGAGGAAGTGAAAGAACAATCAATAATGTGTTAAAATGCAGTTCCTAGCCAGCCCTCTATTTGTGCTGCAGTGTCATATCAGTGTAATCAGTTAACTACACTAATACATTGCTTGTGTCTGGAAATTTGCAAATGGGAGGCAGCATGAAGAGATTTTTAGCTCCTTTAACCTGTCCAAACCCAGCTTCCAGCTGACCGAAAACTGATGGTCAGAACTAGTCACCTTCAGAAATAAGCTGGTAGTTATTTGTATGACCTGTTTTGGTTGTTTAATCTTGCATGTTTTGTCTTGCTGTAAGGCAGACTTAATGATCTGTCATTGCTAATCGCTAGGTGGTTACCATAACTACCAGCTGGTAAACAGCGTCTTTCTAACCCACACACTTGTTGATAATCAACTCCGAATAGAGACAGAGGGCCTATGGATGGGTTTAGTATCTACGAAAATGCTAAACATTTTGCAAGCTTACCTTTCATGCCTGAACTTGACATTAGGACTGAAAACTCAGTAGCGTAGTTACGTAAACATAGCTCTAAGCTTAATGATTTGTCCATAAGATCAGGCAGTGTGTGGCCAGGTGAGCATACTGAGCAGCCAACTCAGCCCTTTTTGCCACATTATCCATTTGTTTATACACCCTCGTTCCTCCTGAAATGATCTGCGACCTTCCCTTTCCCCACCTTTTGTTCCTCCCCTAAACATCACAAAGTAAGTCTTGTGCAATCCCAAAATTCTCTTCCTCTGCATCACATAACCCGAGGTAGTGAATGCCCTCAGTCCCAAAGGTGCGCTAGAGATCTTCTTGGTGGTTTTCAAGCCTGGACGTTAGGGTGGAGGGTATCCTGAGACAGCCATGAAAAAGGCCTGAATATGGTGTCCCTTCCTCTGAGTGCTTAATTTGGGTTCCTGCCTCCCTTTGTGTCTCTGTGCTGCTTAGGTCTTGTGGAGATGGACCTTTGATGGGCTAATGGCTCCTGTGATGGGCTTGGAAGTAGCCCAGTGGGGTATTATTTAGGCTTCTCCACTTGCCATTTTCTCTTTCTGCTTCCTCACATAAATTAACACTTTTAAGATAGAAAACAACCTTCAGCTAAATGTGCCATGCTCTCACTTGGCAATGAACCTGGAGGCACTTTTGCATTGTGTCAATTATTTCTCAGAATCTACCCTGTGAGAGAACAGTGAAGGACATAGGATTTTTATATAAATTAAACCATCAATTTTAAGGTGAACATATAACATCCTAATTAGACAGATGATACGTCAGGACCAAAACGCACAACTTGTCATAGACTTTGTGTAAAGGAAGTCATATTTATGTTATCTGTTTAATGCCTGGTGAATACAATGACACTTGTTAATCAAATCTGTCACGCTTTTTGCATTGTTACAGTCTGAATTTTTATTGTAGAGACAGGATTTTCATCAAAGATGACTTAAAAAGGTTACATTTATTTCAAGGAGAGAGAAGAATGTCCTTATACTAGCATTAAAAATCAGTTTACTAGAAATTATTAAGAAATAGTTGTGGGTTTAAATCATTTAAAGTACTGGTTTAGTGTTTAAAAATGTATTAGGAAATAATATAAATTTTTGATAACAATTTTTTTTCAGAAATACTTCTTTTCTGTTTTTGTTTTGAGTTCCTCTTTAATACATTTAAATCATGTTGCTTGCATCAAACATTTACATTAAATTGCCTGTCAGACAAACTTCTACTAACTCAGTGTTCTTATTACCCCACTGTATAATTTTGGAAAGCTTTCATTCCATCAGCCACCAGTGGAGTAGTGACCTTGTGAAATTTCCTGCATCAGATAGATAGCAAAAGCAATATCAGTGATGGTATCATGTTCCTTTTTTTGTAATCAGAAATCTGCATCCTTTCCTGAATGTTACAAATACCAATTAATCTCCTTACTAGTATTTACTTCTAGATTTTTTTTTAGTCCTTATCATCATCTCCTGCAAAGACAGAATTATGTCCAGAGTCACTACTTGAAATTCACAAACTGGACATTTTCCTTGTCTGAATTAATGAATTATTGGATGTGATAGTTAATATATATTAATAATTTCAAATTTAGAGCAGAAAACAACAACATGTGATACATGACACAATAGCGTCATGGTATCATGACGCTAAAGCTGGTAATCCATACCAAGCAGCCTGAATATTGCCCCGTCCCAAGTTGTCTTCTTTGTTCTGTATCTGTTCTCCTAGAAGAAACAGTAAAAGACCCTATTTTTTTAAATACTGATTTGGAATTTATGTTTATGTTAATCTGATTTGCACTATAGCCCATCATAAACCACAGGTATAATAATTGCTCTGACAAGGGAATATTAAAAAAGTATTTAACTTGTTGGAAGGAGACCATTTTATGAAGACTTTAAGTATTAAATGTGCATACCTTACCAAAATAGAAATTAAAGGAAATATGATGAGATAGAACAAAGAGTTCAAAAGGTCAGTCTGCACTGGCAAACACTCCAGCCACACCGCCCATCACAGAAGGCAAAGGCAGGGACTGGAAGAATGAAAGACTGTTCACTATAAGAGAAGATCAGTTTTGAGACCATCTAAGGAACCAGAAGGTCAACTGGCTTATGTCCAAATGGAGACCAGTAATGAGTGGCATTCCTCAGGGACTGCTGTTTGGACCAGTGCTGTTTAACATCTTTGTTGGTGACATCAGTAGTGGGGTTGAGTGTACCTTCAGCAAGCACGCCGATAGCACCAAGATGTGTAGTGCAGTCAACACACTTTAGGGAAGGAATGCCATCCAGAGGGACCTTGGTAGGCTTGAGGGGTGGGCTCATGCAAACCTCATGAAGTTTAACAAGGCCACTGCAAGGTCCTGTACCTGTGTCGGGGCAATCCCAAAGATGGCCACAGTCTGGACAATGAGTGGATTGAGACCAGCCCTGCAGAACAAGACTTGGATGTACTGGTGGGTGAAAACCTGAATATGATCTGTCAGCGTACTCTCACAGTCCAGAAAGCCAATAACATCCTCAGTTGATTCAAAAGCAGATACTCCCCCTCTCATGAGACCCCATTAGGAGTACAGTGCTCTAGGGTTCTCAGGGTAAGAAAGACATGAATCTGTTGGAGGGAGTGCAGAAGAAGGCCACAAAAATTATCAGATGCCAGAACACCTCTCCTATGAAGAAAGTTTGAGACAATTGCCAGGTTCAGCCTGGAGAAGAGAAGGCTTCAGGAAGAACTTAGAGGAGCCTTCCAATGCTTATAGGGTGCCTACAGGAAAGATGGAGAGGGACGCTTCACTAGGAAGTGTAGTGATAGGACAAGGGATAATGGTTTCAAACTGAAAGAAGGTAGATTTAGATTAGAAAATAGGAAGAAATTCTTTGCTATGAGGATGGTGACACATTGGAAAAGATTACCCAGAGAGGCTGTGGATGCTTCTTCCCTGGAGGTATTCAAGGCCAGGTTGGATGGGGTTTTCAGTACCCTGATCTAGTGGAAAGTGTCCCTGCCTATGGCAGGGGGGGTGGAACTAGATAATTTTAATGTCTGTTGCTATCCAAACCTTTCTATGATTCTATGAAAACTATACAGGAAATATTTTTCATTGGACAAATTATTTTTGCAACACTTGTCAGAAACTGGGTTACAGAATTTTTAAGGGGAGTGTAGAAAGAAATTAATTCAGCAAAAGGTAGGTCAAGGAAACAAATTAGCTCTGATTATTTATTTGTTTGTTTGTTTTTACAATTATTATAGTGGTAGAGAACAGGGCTGGTTTCATTGGTTTTTCTTGCATAATGATCTGGGTCACCGATCTGTATTTCAAGAAATTATTGGAAAAGAGGTAACATTTTTTTTTCCTTCTTGTTGCTGCTTTAGTGCTGCATTTGGTACTCTAAAATCTTGAATATATGACCTATTTCTTAAAAACCTTGGGAGAAAAATAATTTTTTGTATTCAGATTTGTCAGTTTAGGATATTGTTTACAGAGATATCTATGAATATTTGTGTTCAGCACAATATTACATTGTTCAATATATTCCCTAGGTACTCAATGTTACATGGTAGCATGTAACTTTGATTTCTCATATCCACTGAAGAGAAAATAAAAATGTAGTTGGCAGATTCAGTTATTTGAAAACAGAAACAAGATGCTTTTTAGACGAGAGAATAAACTTTTATCTTTCTTTGTTACTCAATTATTCTTTTCTAATATCCTGCACATCTGAAAAAAAACCCTGGAATACACTAATTATATTCCCACCTTATGCCAATAATGACCACTATTTTACATTGCATTAAAGTTTGTGTGGAAACATACATGTAACTTAGAGAGAAGGAATAATAGTCAAATGTCCATGCTTTGTTTCTTTTAGCAGGTTTTCTCACAGACCTATCCAAGCATGATATTTTACAGGACAAGCAATCATTGTCTAATTTTTTGGATCTTTACAGCTAAAAGGATTATGAATGGAATTGTGAAATTACGTTAGTAGTATCATTCAGAGACACGACTTCATAGTTCACCATTAGCTTGTTCTGAGTGACATCAGTGACAGCAACATGGATCTCCAAAATTTCTCGTTGTCTTCCTTTTTTTACTCCTTAGGACCACTTTTTTGACCAAAATGTATCTGATGCTCCTCAAAGTGATACTGGAGGGATACAGGAAGGAAGAACAGCTTTGGAAATGTAGAAGACAATGCTTTTTGTTTCAATGAGGTTTAAGTCCCGTTGTCCTGGTTTTGGCTGGGATAGAGTTCGTTTCCTTCATAGTTGTTAATATGGGGCCATGTTTCGCATTTGTGCTGAATATCCCTGTGTTGATAACACAGGGATGTTTTAGTTACTGCAGCACAATTCTTACACAGTCAGGACCTTTTCTGCTCCCCACACTGCCCCACCTGCGAGTAGGCTGTGGGTGCACAACAAGTTGGGAGGTGACACAGCTGGCTGGTCAATGGATATTCCATACCGTATGATGGCATGCTCAGTGTTTAAAGGTAGAGGAAGAAGAAGAAAGCAGGGAGGACATTTGGAATTATGGTGTTTGTCTTCTCAAGTAACCACTATGTGGATGGAGCCCTGCTTTCCTGGAGATGGCTGAACACCTGCCTGCCTATGGGCAGTAGTAAGTGAATTCCCTATTTTGCCTTTCTTGCCTGTGTTGCTTTTGCTTTATCTATTAAACTTCCTTTATGTCAGCTCATGAATATTCTCACTTTTGCCCTCCTGATTCTCTTCTCCCCTCTGGTATGGGAGATTGAGTAAGCTGCTGTGGTGTGCTTAGCTACCTACCTATGACACTCACTGACCATGTAAAAGGACATACAATCCATCTGGATCTTCTCCATTCTTCTGCCCTCTCACTAATAGATACCATTCTTAACGTAACCATTTAAACTTTCTGCCTTTTTTCTGATGCCCTGTCTATTTATTATCTTTTAACATATTGTCAACATGAATAATACTTGCTTTGGGTATCACAAAATCAGTTTGCTTATTGAAATGCATTTGAACAGGTATCAGCAGATGTTTATGAATTTGCAGAGATACAGTTGTGTAAATAGAATTAGAATTTGGAACTTAATCTCTAATCATGAACAATGATTGCCACTACAATCATTTTCTGATGAGGAAAAACAGAGATTGAAACAGGCATAGGATACTATAAAGAATGTATTGATCAATCTTATACCTTTTCTATACAGAGATCTATATGCTTGCAAGTCAAGGTATTTTCTTTACCGTGTTTTTCATGTATATTATAGGAAATGAACCTCTACAAACTGTAGATGGGCCTCATTGGCCTTACTTTGACTGACTATGTGTTCTATAGTAGAAGCCCTTTAACCTTGACATTACACACTTAAAGAACTTAGCATTTTTATTGGAAGACAATAATTAATGGAAGAAAAGTGAAAACAGAAATAAAATGAGCATGAAAGGTAAGAAGAATAAAACAGATGGTGAAAAGCACAATTAAAAGCAGAGTCTTTCAAACACAAGATTTTTAATGTTAGCTAGTAGCCAGTAACTGTAAAATACAAAATGGAATGGTGTATCTTGTGAGAGATGATTTTCCACCAATTGCTGTTTACTTCAGATGGCTTTTTTCTAGTTTGCTCTTCATAACTAATTCACCCTGAAATCACCTGACTTCTCTCTGCCTTTGTAACTCAACAAAGATTTTTACTATAAATCTAGACATATAACTCCAGCATTTGCTAAAAGCTTAGTGTGGGGTGTTCTGATTAAATGCACTTATTAGTAGCACTTGAAATCGCATGTTGGGGCCTTTTTTTTTTTTTTCTTTGGTGACTCGTGTATACACAGATTGTAAATGTTTATGCAGAGGAGAGAGACATAAGACATGTCCATTTTCTCTGTAAACAGTTCCAGACAATCTCACATCCCCAGTTTAGATGTTTTCATTAGCACTTCCACTTGTGACAAGAGAACTGGTTTATGTTTTACAAATTTAGACTGAGTGTTCATGCCTGTCTTGTCACCTAGTTGGAGTGAAATGTGAAAAAGTGTTAAGAGATATATTGAATTTAGTGGACAGCTACAGAAGCTCGGTGCTTTCTTTGTGTGTAAACTGTAGCTTTTCAAAGAGTGAAACACATTGAATTTTTTTTCTTTTGAGTGTTGATGAGAACATTCATATGAAAGATGGGAGAATTCGTAATTACTGGAATCTCAATTCTCACTGCTACTGAGTAGTCTTTACATTCAGTGACTACCAGCTCCCACAAGACCCTCCATGGAGTTGTCATGGATCAGGTATTCCTGTGTAGCTGTGAAATTCTGTCTTCCTGGCCATGCCACCCATTACCAGGAGTCTTAGAGACTTGTTAGCTGTAGTGCGCTGTAATGTTTTTCGACCTTGTCTGAGATGAAGGTAGGAAGAGAGTGATTCTTAAAACCCACCTATAATTCCTTTGTCTTCAACAATCTCTATAGCGACCAAAGTTTCTTTACATAATTTTGCATAGGATATGGCACAAAGCAGGGAATGACAACAAGCTAAGGCAGGAACAAATATATAGGGTTGTTGGACAGAGGCTGAGAAAAACAAAGTAAGACAAAAGACCAGAAATTTTATAATATTTATTTAAGAATACTGTTGTATACTGTGGTGTTAAGGGTTGTTGTTGCTCCCATCTCCAGCTCCCACACAGGAAATCACCTTGTGGACAATTCCTCTTGTTTCTGTTATCTCTGGGAGAAGAATTAGTTGGTAGAGAATCAGTTTCACTGAACTGGCCAACGACTCTCCCTAATAGCAGCTGCCAAGTTCTGGACCTCTGCAATAAGAGCTCTTTGGTTTTGACAGTTAGTAGCGTCATCATACTGACGGATTCGGTTGCACACCTCCCCTACGGTTATATTCCCTCGATCACCTGCATGATCCCACGGCATGGTAGACAATGTGTGGGAGTATTCTTTTGGCGCGCTCCGAATAAACTTCTTAAGTAAGGCCACAGTAACAGTCACCAATTTGGGGTTGTAAATTCTATTGTACGCTCTATCTATAGGTCTATCATAGAGAATCTCTTTCATAGCCAGCTCTCTTAAGTATCCAATGCCTTTACTTAGATCATCCCACAGGGGAACAGAATGTATACGATCGTCTCTAGTGAGATATCTGTCTGCTACAGCGTCCAGAAACCACCTCAGAATATGGAGTTTATCCTCACAGTCTCCTATCTGACTGTCTATGCCTCCTTCCAGGGCCATGTTTCCCAACTGCCTAGCTTCGCCACTGGTTAACTCTATGCTTGCACCCCCCTGATCCCAACAACGAAGTAACCAGCCCAAAATTGACTCATTTGGATGCCTCCTAAACTCCTGGTTAATGTTTCTCAAGTCCCTTCTAGAGTAAGGTTCATCATCATCATCATCTGGGGGCCCGCTCCCAAGCGGTTTTGCTTGATGTTGCTCAGGACTTTGTCTCTTAGGCAAGCTGGGTGGTGCGTCACCATCAGGGCCGCCAGGCTGATCATCCGATGTCGCTGGGCCTTCCTCCTTCCGCTTCTTCACAGGGGCAATTTCTACTCGTTGTGGTGGAGAGGTGTCAGTAGTGCATGTGTGGTGCCTGCTCTTAATGATACACCACACCAGGGCAACGTTAGAGGTAACTGTTATCAACAGAGTTATCAACAACAGAGAATTCATAGAACCTCCGTTCTCAACTGCCATCGGTCCAGTGTCGAATGGAGAGGTGTCATTCCTCATTATCCATTCGATAGTGGAGTTATAGGCAACCCCCATAATATAATATACCAGATATACAGGCATCATCATCAACCAGCCAAGTAGAGGCCACCCCACCAAAAATCTGAATGCAAAGTAAAACA